>NW_027210118.1:0-110866 GCF_027789765.1 Dendropsophus ebraccatus | reverse complement strand
GGAGGAAGACAGAGCAGAGGAGATGACCAGACAGGTAATGTATGCTGCTGCGGTTCTCAAAATCGTCGGCGGCCCGTCCACGCGCACCGCTATTCCACCGTAGTGTATGCGCGGCGTGGGGGGAGGGAAAACGATTGATTTTAGGTCTGGCCCTAATATGAACGATCAGCCGATGACACGATCATCGGCTGATCGTTCTCTCTAATTCACCGAGCGATAATCGGTCGAATGGGGCCGATAATCGTTCCTGTGGAATAGGGCCCTAAGAGAATTAAGAGTTTGTCTCCCCCCCCTAACCCCGTCCATATACCCTATTAGGCATCATAAACAGGATGTCACGCTGACACTCACCTCTATGGGCAGGAATGTGGAGCTGCTAAGTAATTGTGGTACTCGACCAGTGACGTGCTGGGATGTTACTGGTGACGCCACTTCTGTGATGGTTGGTCGGTTGTGTTGTACAGCTCTGCCAGGGATGGTATGTGTGATGCCAGTGATAGTCCAGCACACAGGTGCGATGTTGGTACCTGCTTTAGTGTTGTGGCTGGCTGTACTTCCCCAAAATGGTCGGTGACCTTCCAGGCTGTGATGGGTTCCTTGGGCTCTTGTCACGGCAGTCCTGAGTGGCAATTGACCCACCCGGACTATCGGTACTGCCACCCACAGAGAGGGGAAAAATGACCCAAGGTGTGTGGAGGATGTGTATAGGTGCTGGTGCAGATGGAAAGATGAGTCTCAGTGATAACAATAGAAAAGCTTTACTGTGCAGTCTCTGAATAATATAAAACACTTTGGCAGCAAATAGATAATCTGGATACGGACTTTAGTGCTTAAAGTGTCACTGTTGTTTAATTTTTTTTTTTTTTTTTTTTGCAGAAATCAATAGTACAGGCGATTTTAAGAAACTTTGTAATTCGGTTTATTAGCTGAAAAATACATTTTTATCATGCGAAAGCAGTTTGAAGCTCTCCCCCCTGTCTTCATGGTTCTCTTACGGAGAGGGGAGGGGTTGAGGGAGATGAGGAACCAAAAGAGGACAACAAAGAGTTAATTTACAGCTACATCACCAGCTATCTCCTCTGAAGCCAGCACTGACCTCTCTGACCTCTGAATACCGTACCCAAAGTAAAATATGTGACGTAAAGACCTAGGGGGACATTTATCATTTGCACCTTTTTTTGCGAATATTTTTAGCACTGTGCACTGGCTTATATGTTTGCAGCCTAGTAAGGTATTTATGAACATTCACATGTTGGTTCATAAATCACCTGCTATAGCTTCCCTGGCGCTGTGCATTTTACTGCAGGTATTCATGAATTGACCCTGGTTAAAAAAGTTCCGCTACCCTGGGACTGGAGTACAGATGCGAACGAAAATGCGAAAATTTCAAAATTCTCACATGATAAATCCCGGCTGAGAATATTCTTACGGATAACCACGCCCACAAATGTCAAGAAGGCAAAAAACTGGAGTAAGCTGTCATATTCACATACACGGAGCTACACTGTTTAGTAAATCTGACGAAGGGCTGTGCACATCACACTTACGCCAAAAAATACTAAGGAGCACAAGGTACACTGCTTGATACATGTCCCCCCTAGTGTCTGGTAACAACTGTTTGACACAGGAGGCGAGCAAATACAATATTTTGGCACCTCTGGTATCCTCTTTACCATCCTATGTTAAGGACACGAAAGATATGGTTACAAAATTAATGGATCTAACTGTGAACGAAAATACAGTGCTTGCCAGTCTGGATGTGGAGAGCCTATATAGCAATTTACGTCATAATGTGGGGATTCAGGCCACCTCTTATTTTTTGAGCACAAAAAGCAGACACTTTCGGGCACATAATACTTTTGTTGTTGATTTGTTAGAATTAATTTTGACACACAATAATTTTTTGTTTAATGGACAATTCTATCATCAAACACAAGGCACTGCTATGGGGTCTTCTTGTGCATCAAATAATGCTAATTTGTTTTTAGGGTGGTGGGAGAACACGATTGTTTTGGTGATGATGATTTGAGTTTGTTTACGTCACATATTTTACTTTGGGCGCGGTATATCCTATGGGATGGGGATGCGTCCTTATTACAGGTATTTGTTGACACTGAACAGAAATTATATTGGGATGCTTTTCACGTATGAATTTGGTGGCCGGAGTATTAATTTTTTGGATTTACAGATCTATATAGACGATGCTCTCTAAATCCAGACTGGTATCTACCGCAAACCAACATCTGCCAACTCTCTGCTCCAATGGAAAAGCTGGCATCCTGGGTCCCTGCGACGTAGTATACCAATTGGCCAATATTTAAGGGCGCGTCGCAATTGCTCGGAAGAGCATAAATTCCAGCTGGAATATGAAAATCTCTATCAGAGATTTCGGCATAGGGGGTACCCTAGTAAACATCTACGGATGGCATATCATAGAGCTTGCAGTAGTGATAGATCTAGCCTGTTACAGATTACCCGTCCTTGTGAGACGGAGAAGATGATTAGATGCATTGGCAATTATGATGGTCATACGGATAAAGTAATGGCAATTCTGAGGCGGCACTGGCATTTGTTGAAGGCAGACACAGATCTAGCCCCCGTGATTAGTAAACATCCGTGTGTGACTTTTAGGAGAGGTCCTAATCTTAAGGATATGTTGGTGCATAGTCACCTTCAATCTACATCTGGTCGGCGCACATGGTTAGAGAGTAACGTGAGGTTTTTTTTTCCTTGTGGTCATTGTGGTCTGTGTAGACACATGACCAAAACCAAAATATTTCGAAACCCTGTGGATGGGAGAACATATGAAGTTAGGCAATTTCTGAACTGTAGTAGCAAAAACGTGATTTATATTGCACAGTGTACATGCCCACTAATATATGTTGGGAAGACAACTTAGGAGTTACGTCGAAGAGTGTCAAAACATATGAGCACTATCCGTACAGAGTCAGATACACCTCTGGCGAGACATATCCAACATATTCATGGTGGTAGAGTTGATGATATCAAATTCTGGGGCCTTTGTCAGATGAAATTGGGTCCACGTAAGGACGATATTGATAAAATTCTTTTGAAGGAAGAGGCGAGATGGATATTTCGCCTCCAGAGTCAAGTTCCTCTGGGCTGAATGAGGGCTTCTCATCTCTGCTTTCCTCTAATATTTTTGTAAATATATTTTTTACCTGTGAGCAGTAATGTTCTTAGGTATAATCCAGTAATATATCATTTTGTGAACATAAAATTGTTACCATCTGGCTTTTATATGTATTTGTTTGGCCTTGATTTATGATTATATCACTGAATATACATATAGGTATTATATATATATGTGTGTGTATCCATTGATTTATATACTTACCTGTGAATATACTGCTATATATTATAACTTCTTATTCTAATAAAAAAACATTCTACATATTACATTTATTAAGCTATAATGATGTCTATTATATATACTAAATGATAACAATAGTGGCACCATGATTTTGACCAATAGTGGTATATTCCGCTTTCACCAGAGACTAAGGGGGACATTTATTAAGTCCGGCGTTTTTTTTACGCCGGACTTATAAATGTCCCCGCATCTCCGGCGCTACGGAGATTTATGTAGAGGCGTACTGCCTCTACATAAATCCCGTGCGCGTCGGTGCGCACAGCCGAAAGCCTACACCACCTGAAAGGTGGAGTAGGTTTTCGGCGTATATTTGCGCTGAAAAAATGATAAATCGCGCGGACTCTGAGCCCGCCCCCCGTAACACCCCCTCCACACCACCTCCCCTGCCCCCCGGCGCACTTCAGCGGAAAGTGCCGTTATGCGAATATTTTATTCACAATCGGCCATTTGCGAATAAAAAAATACGCAAATCGTCACTTTCCGCCGAAAAATTATCAGTACGCCGGATGATACATGTCACCCTAAGTGTGCTGTCATGCGCACCACAACTGGAATAATGGTTTTTGGACTTAAGTGTGGTGACATGCGCATCGGATGTCGGCAGCGCGCTGGGTTCTAAGTTAGATGTCATGCGTGGAATATAAGAGGTGATACGATCATGTGACAACTTTGGTCACGTGCTCATTGACGTTGCACTGTTGTCACTTCCGGCATCATACGATCATGTGACAAGGACATTTCATGTGACCGCCGGTTTTCTGTGATGTGGTTTGACGCGATCTGATGATGCGGCAATCGGTGAGTGGCGGTTTAGAAAAGAGGCGGATGAGGACAATGTCTTTTTTCCAATAGCGAGTATGCAGGAGTGCACCTTATAATAACATGTCCAATCATTGGCCAACTATAAGTGATTTTGGGGCGTTACTAACGGCTATATTAATGGGTTACACATATAATAGCAGCCAGTATAGGTAACCAGTGTTGCCTATTTTTCTCCTAATGACATTTGCTGTTGCAACGAAACATGTTAGAGAATGGGGCACGATCTGTGTTTTATTCCATATACCCAGTCCTATAATACTACAGTGCAGTTCTGCAGGCTGCACTAGTTTATGTGTTGGATATTAGGAGGAGGATATTTATATCCTTAGTGATTTAGTGATATGTCTGGGTGTTATGTCATTTTAACTAAGTTCACTAATAATATTTTAAGTAAATCATTAAAAGCTATATTTTATTTAGGGGGGGTATTTTTGTTTAAAGGGGTATTGTACCCCAGGGCTTCGGCCTGTGGGTTAAGGTGTTGGGTGTTCTAATTGGAACCCCTGACCCACCCGTAAAAGGGGTGTGTTTACTGATCTTATAGAGGCATCACAGCAGCACAGAGGATGTCAGGAGAGGAGGGTGCTGATCTTATATGGGAAGTCACAGGGTCCTGGCAGCACAGGGGATGTCAGGAGAGGACGATGCTGATCTTATAGAGGAGGTCACAGCAGCACAGAGGATGTCAGGAAGATGGAGGGTGCTTAATCTTATTTCGGCCACATACATTGGCTAAATCTTTTTTTTTTCTACGTGATTTTTAAATGTTTAAGATATATAAACATGTTGGCACATTAAATGTTCTGCATATTGTCTGTAGTGAATTCTCGTCCATAGGATTGGTAGGTAAAAGCTTCAGACAATGCACATTTAACATATACAGGCCATACCAGACCTGAACCAATACCGTCATACTGTGGACTGGATAACACCGCCATACCAGACCTGACCAATACCGCCATACTGTGACTGGATAACACCGCCATACCAGACCTGACCAATACCGCCATACTGTGACTGGATAAACACCGCAATACCAGACCTGACCAATACCGCCATACTGTGACTGGATAACACCGCTATACCAGACCTGACCAGTACAACCATACTGTGACTGGATAATAACACCATATGGTTACATAATGCTAAGTGTGCAATGCGGACTGTTAGGCTCATAATGGGCCGTTGGTTATGTAGTGAAATTTTGATAGAATTGGGTTCTATTTCTGTACTACTATGGGGGGCATTTATTAAGTCCAGCGTTTTTTTACGCCGGACTTAAAATGCCCCCGCAGCTCCGGCGCTACGGAGATTTATGTAGAGGCGGACTGCCTCTACATAACGTACGAAACTGCGATACAAGCATTTATGAGGAAAAAATGAAAACTGGAGGACTGATTGCAGGACAAATTTCTTTTAATTAGGTTGCGTTCTCACAGGATGTGCAGCAGATCTTCAGCAGATTTGATGGCGCAAATTTGCTTTGAATCTAATGTGGGCCATCAAATCTGCTGCGGATTCAAATCTGCACCATCAAATCTGCTGCGGATCCTGTACGTGTGAATGCACCCTTAAACCCATGTATCCAGATGCATATTTTCGTACCACATGTATAAAATGTACATGTATCACATAATTCTTTTCTATCCTATTGAATATTGTCAGTGCTGATGTTTGTCATGCAATGAGCAGTTCAATAAAAAATTATCTGATAAAAAATAAAAGTTGATTCACACGTACCGAGTTCGCAGAAAAATCAAAGCCTTGTACAAAACTGCTTACCTGCCGCGCTTCCATCTGTTTCTCAGGCTCCTGGCTCACTGATGGCCCACAGATCATGCTTACCTGCCTGCACTCCCAGCTGCTTCACAGTCTTGTGGTTCACTGACAGTGCGCTCTGCCAATCAGTGGCTGCGGCGGGACAGTGCACTGATTGGCTGTGAACCCCAAGACTGAGAAGCAGGCGGGAGCGCAGGCAGGTAAGCATGATCTGTTCAAGACCTGGGAGCTAAGTAGTTAAATAGACACTGGCTACATTCTCGCAGTGGAATGAAAATCTGGCCGTAGGCCATAACATCACAGAGTATCGCAGCAGATTCACTAAGAAACGTACTTGTTAATCAACCCTAAGGGCCCTATTCCACCGGACGATTATCGTTCGCATAATCATTAACCATATAGATATAGTGAATAATTGTACAGTGAGACATAGAAATGAATATATCCAGACTTACACCTAGCTCTTTCTTCAATTTTTTAGTGTCAGCAGAACTTGAGAATATGGATCCTTGACCTCAGAATATATCCTGGAAGAAAGTATCCTCTGGAAATGGTGCGAGGTAAGCCATCAAGTATGTGGTCATGCTTTATAAACAGTGGCGTAGCTACAGCGGTCGCAAAGGTCGCAGTTGCCCGGGGGGACCGGCATGCCCCGCCACCTGTTTAAATTCCCAAGTTGCTTAGCACAGCTGCTTTGGCATCCATGGTCACACAGACCCTCAGGCAGCTGTGTGAAACTGCCAGCGCCGAAGCAGGGTGGGGGCCCAGGGTCCCAGCCACCATCTGCTGCTTACCTCTCTGCCACAGGACGTAGCGAGGCAGTAAGAGAGGAAAAAGCTGCTTCCAACCCCTCATCCCAGGCTGACAGTCTGCCAATGTACAGAAGCCCCTCCCCAGGACCAGTGCCCTACAGTTACCTGCTGCACCATAGAGGCCTCAGGCAGCAGGAGAGATGGTGCCAGACCCTACACCAGAGGGAAGACAGGAGCAGCAAGGCAGCAGCTTCTCCTCTGAAGACTCTGGATGGCACACACCCAGATGGCAGGGAGGGTCACCTACTGGCTCAGCTACATGGAGACTGGAGGCAGAGTGAGGAAGGGCCCCTCCCCCACAGAGCCGTCCTGGACAGAGCAGCTACTGGTTTCTGGTTTACTGGTTTCTAGTAGCTGTAAGGAAACACTCTGCTTTCTTCTCTGGTTTCTAGTAGCCAGTGGCGCCGCAATGATGAGGCGACCTGAGTCGTCTGCCTCAGGCGGCCCCACCAGCTGTCATCATGGGGGCGGCATTCAGTGGCGGATTATAATATGGGCGGTTCGGGCGGCCGCCCACATTATAATCCGCCACTGATTGTACCATGTACCGGAGACCCCCTGCGCCCGGACAGCATCTGTAATTAGATGCATACAGAGACTGTATTCATAAGCACCGTGCTGTAATGAATCAGCCGCGCGGTGCTGTTATTACAGCGCGGCGCTTATGAATACAGTCTTCCCGCTCCCAGCATCTAATTACAGATGCTGTCCGGGCGCGGGGGTCTCCCGGTACCAGCATTCCACGTCGTCAGGATCACGGAACGTGGGAATGCAGCCTTAGTCCCCGGCTGATGTGCGGCTGCCGGAGGTGTCCCATCCTGTCCCCGGCAGCTCGCGCATCAGAGAGCTCCCCGTGCGCGGAAGTCACAGCCACAGGCACACGGGGAGCTCTCTGATGCTCGCGCTGCCGGGGACAGGAAGGGACACCCCGGGCAGCCGCACATCAGCCGGGACCAGACCAGAAAGGCTCAACGGGGGGGAACGGAGGGTAGGTAAGTTATGTGCTGTTTTTTGTTTTTGTTTTATCCGCTGTGCAGGGGGGGGGGGGACCATATGTAAGGGAGAGGGGAGAGGGGGACATATCTATAAGCGGGGGGGGCCCATCTATAAGGGGGGGGGCAAGAGGGGGACCATCTATAGGGGGGAGGAAAGAGGGGGACATCTATAAGGGGGGGGGAGAGTGGGACCATCTATAAGGGGAGGGGGGAAAGAGGGGACCATCTATACGGGGGGGACCATCTATAAGGGAGGGGGGAGAGGGGGACCATCTATAAGGGGGGGGAGGGGGACCATCTATAAGGGAGAGGGGACCATCTATAAGGGGGGGAAGAGGGGGACCATCTATAAGGGGGGGAGAGGGAAGAGGGGGACCATCTATAAGGGGGGGGAGAGGGGGACCATCTATAAGGGAGGGAGGAGAGGGGGACCATCTATAACGGAGGGGGGAAAGAGGGGGACCATCTATAATGGGGGGGAAAGAGGGGTACCATCTATAAGGGGGAGGAGAGGGGGACCATCTATAACGGAGGGGGAAAGAGGGGGACCATCTATAAGGGAGGGGAAAGAGGGGGACCATCTATAAGGGAGGGGGAAGAGGGGGACCATCTATAAGGGAGGGGGGCATCTATAAGGGAGGGGGAGAGGGGGACCATCTATAAGGGAGGGGGGAGAGGGGGACCATCAATAAGGGAGGGGGAGAGGGGGCCATCTATAAGGGGGGGGAGAGGGGGACCATCTATAAGGGAGGGGGGAGAGGGGGGCCATCTATAAGGGGGGGAGAGGGGGACCATCTATAAGGGAGAGGGGACCATCTATAAGGGGGGGAAGAGGGGGACCATCTATAAGGGGGGGGAGAGGGGGACCATCTATAAGGGGGGGAAGAGGGGGACCATCTATAAGGGGGGGGAGAGGGGGACCATCTATAAGGGAGAGGGGACCATCTATAAGGGGGGGGGGAGAGGGGGACCATCTATAAGGGAGAGGGGACCATCTATAAGGGTTGGAAGAGGGGGATCATCTATAAGGGGGGAAGAGGGGGACCATCTCCTAAAAGATCAGCACCCTCCTCTCCTGACATCCCCTGTGCTGCTGGGACTTCTCCTATAGGATTAGCACCCTCCTCTCCTGACATCCTCTGTGCTGCTGGGACCTCTCCTATAGGATTAGCACCCTCCTCTCCTGACCTCCTCTGTGCTGCTGTGACCTCCCCTATAAGATCAACCCCCTCCTCTCCTGACATCCTCTGTGCAGCAAGCGACCAAACATTATGTTTATTGGGGACAGCAGTGTGGGGGAAGGCAGTAGTGGATTATAAGGTGGGCGGATTGACGGGGGCGGGGGGGGGCGTCATCCTATAGTTCGCCTCGGGCAGCAGAGAGGCTAGAATCACCCCTGCTAGTAGCTGTGAATGGGGGCTATGACAGGGACTGCACAGTTACCCTGAGGTGGGGGCAGCAGTCCTGTCATGGCCCTGGATGAGGGAGGGAGAGGAGGGGCTGTTCTCTGGCTGCTCCTGTCTCATCCCCCTGTCTCCTCACCTGTAACCAGGGGCGGGCTGGGCGGCGTGGGGCAGGGTGGGCATCTGCCCCCCTGGCCGTTTCTTCCCCACTTCATTAAAGGGCCGCACAGCTGTCACTCACTGACAGCTGGTTGATGGTGTCAGGGCCGCCTGGCAGCTTCTTGCCTCCCCAGCGCTCTTTTCTCTGTCACCTGAGAGGCCAGGCTGTATTGCGGGCCGCCGCTGAAGCTCCGCCCCCTCCACGCCGTCAAACCCCGCCCCCTCAGCAGACTCCTATACTTTTAACTAAAGCCTATGAGGCTTATAGTTAAAAGTAAACTGCTGCACCTTCTCCCTCCGGCCACTAGAGGCTGCTCTCTCCCCCCAGCTGCCACTAATACAGCCTGGATAGAGGAGCCGGAAAATAGAGAAGATGGTGGTCTGCAGGGAGCCAGGTAATTACTGGAGCCTACAGAGCAATCCCTGCAGCCCCCTATCCCTCCCCACACACAGCATCCCCCCACACACAGCATCCCCTGCAGACCCCATCCCCACACAGCATCCCCTGCAGCCCCCATTCCCCCCCCCCCCCCCCACAGCATCCCCTGCAGCCCCCCCCATCCCCACACACAGCATCCCCTGCAGCCCCCCTTATCCCCAAACACAGCATCCCCTGCAGCCCCCCTATCCCCACACACACACAGCATCCCCTGCAGCCCCCCCATCCCCACACACAGCATCCCCTGCAGCCCCCCTTATCCCCAAACACAGCATCCCCTGCAGCTCCCCCTATCCCCACACACACACAGCATCCCCTGCAGCCCCCCCCCTATCCCCACACACACCAGCATCCCCTGCAAGCCCCCCCCATGCCCCACACACAGCATCCCCTGCAACCCCTTATCCCCAAACACAGCATCCCCTGCAGCTCCCCCTATCCCACACACACACAGCATCCCTGCAGCCCCCCCTATCCCCACACACACACAGCATCCCCTGCAGCCCCCCCCAACCCCCCCCACACACAGCATCCCACTGCAGCCCCCTCCACCCCCCCTCCCACACAGCATCCCCTGCAGCCCCCTATCCGCAAACACAGCATCCCCTGCAGCCCCCTATCCGCAAACACAGCATCCCTGCAGCCCCCCCATCCCCACACACACAGCATCCCCTGCAGCCCCCTCCATCCTTACACACAGCATCTCCTGCAGCCCCCATCCCTACACACACAGCATCCCCTTCAGCCCCCCCATCCCTACACACACAGCATCCCCTGCAGACCCCCATCCACAGCATCCCCTGCAGCCCCCCCATCCCCACACACAGCATCCCCTGCACAGCCCACCCCTATCCCCAACACAGCATCCCCTGCAGCCCCCCCTATCCCCACACACACACAGCATCCCCTGCAGCCCCCCCTATCCCCACACACACACAGCATCCCCTGCAGCCCCCCTATCCCCACACACACACAGCATCCCCTGCAGCCCCCTCCATCCCCCCACACCCACAGCATCCCCTGCAGCCCCCTTCATCCCCCCCACACAGCTCCCCTGCAGCCCCCTATCCGCAACACAGCATCCCCTGCAGCCCCCCATCCCCACACACACAGCATCCCCTGCCCCCCTCCCATCCTTACACACAGCATCTCCTGCAGCCCCTCCACACACACAGCATCCCCTGCAGCCTCCCATACCCCCCACACACAGCATCCCCTGCAGCCCCCCAATCCCCACACACGCATCCCCTGCAGCCCCCCCATCCCCCCCACAGCATAACCTGCAAGCCCTCCCCATCTACACACACACAGCATCCCCCTGCAGCCCCCCATCCTAACCCTCCCCCCCCTCCCCAGCATCCCTGCAGCCCCCCATCCTACCCTCCCAGCATCCCTGCAGCCCCCCCATCCTACCCTCCCCCCCTCCCAGCATCCCTGCAGCCCCCCATCCTACCCTACCAGCATCCCCTGCAGCCCCCCATCCTACCCCTCCCAGCATCCCCTGCAGCCCCCCATCCCTACTCATCCCCCCCATCCCAGCATCCCCTGCAGCAGCCCCCCATCCTACCCTCCCCCCCTCCCAGCATCCCCTGCAGCCCCCATCCTACCCTCCCCCCCTCCCAGCATCCCCTGCAGCCCCCCATCCCACACACACAGCATCCCCTGCAGCCCCCCCCCCCCCATCCCCACACACTACAGCATCCCTGCAGCCCCCCCCCCCCCCTCCACACACACACAGCATCCCATGTTTATTATTATTTTTACTAATAGGGGGTGCGCACATGAGGGGGCGGGGGAATTTTGACAGCAAAAGTGATCATGTGAAGGGAAAAGTGACTATGTTGAAAATACAGAAACCCCAGTTTCCCAGCATCTTGTATTGTACTCAGTGTAATGGAGGTCACCCAGCTTTCCCAGCATCTTATACTCAGTGGTTGGTAGCCTCGGGGAGATGCACAGTAAATCTATACTGTGCAGCTGAAAACCATATCAGCACAATTGTGCTCTTACCAAATATTACCCTCCCAACATCAGTGCAGGGATGGTGGATGATAACCCGGGCCTGTACTTCTGCCAGCAGCACAGTTTGGATAATGTCTCCAGCCCTTCTGGACATTTGTGACCAGGGAATTCCTACTGCTCTGTGTGAAGGGGCCAGAAGTCTCTTTGTCAATGTAAGTCTATGGGACTATGGTTCTGTGTAAGCGCTGAGCCGTCCCATGGACTTATAGAGGAAAGTGTCTTCCGACCCCTTCACAGGGAACAGTAGGAATTCCTTGTTTACAAATGACTGGAAGGGCTCAATGTGTTATCCGAAGTGTGAGAACATTGCCGCTGGAGGAAGTATTGGAGTGGGTGGCATCTACCTTCCTCGCACCGATGTGGGGAGCGTAATAAAAGGTAAGGACCAGAGTGGTCCTTGAAGGATGGGCCGCTAGCCGGCTACTCATGGGCCACTGCTGTGTACCTGCCCCCCAGGCTAAAATTTGCCAGCCAGCCCCTGCCTGTAACCCAGCAGTCAGGCTTAACCCTTCTTCTGCTGCTAATGTAATAGACATATCTGGAGGAAAGTAGTGAAAGGGTTAAAACTGACTTGCTGTAATAAAAGTCGCAGATAAGGAGACAAGAGCAGCCAGAGAAGAGAGGGAAGTGTATGTTATGTGTTCTTAAAGGGAACAACCAGCCCCAATCGGGCTGAATATGGTTCCCTGAACTGCTGTATACAGCTCCTGCAGCATCTGCGGCACGTACCGTCCGCGGCTGCAGCAGTAGCTCTATACCCGAAAAAAGGACTTTACTCTCCCGGGCGTGTGACAGACGCGGGCGGGGAAGTAGTCATCTGGGCGGCTCCCCACCCGTGTCTAGTCACCGCTCTCTTGCCTGTCAGCGTGCTCGGAGGGGGACGAATGACAGGCAGAGAGGCCAGTAACGGACCTCTCTGCCTGTCATTCATCCCCTCCGAGCACGCGGACAGGCAGAGAGCGGTGACTAGACACAGACGGGGAGCCAACCAGATGACTACTTCCCCGTCGCTGCCTGTCACGTGCCTGGGGGATTAAACTGCTTTTTTTCGGTTATACACTTCCTGCTGCAGCCGAGGACGGTACATGCCGCCGGCTGCTCAGAAGCTGTATACAGCGGTTCAGGGAACCATATCAGCCTGATTGGGGTGATTGGTTCCCTTTAATACACCATACACATGTGAGGGGAGCAGATCATAGCTAGCCTTTAAGTGTACCTGTCATTATAAAACAACACTTTTGACACGTCTCTATGATGTCTCCATGATGTCTCTATGAAATGTCTAATGTTTTTTCTTATAATGACAGGTAGACTTTCAGCATCCCACCACAAAAGAGATGCTGACATAGTGTGGCCCCATTCACTTCACTTGCCATAATGTCAGCTAGTGATTGTTTGGGACACTCTCCATTAATATATACTATTTTACCTGGACTCAGTAGTGCTGTGTACAGTCCTACTGCATTGATGATTATTTTTTTTGTATTTTGTAGAACATTGGGAAGGGGAGCCCCGAGGTGGAAAAGGTTGGGCAACACTGCGTTTACACAGACAGATTTATCTAACAGATTTTGAAGCCAAAGCCAGGAACAGACTATACACAGAGATAAGGTCATAAAGGAAAGACTAAGATTTCTCCTCTTTTCAGATCTATTCTTGGCTTTGGCTTCAAAATCTGTCAGATAAATCTCTCTGTGTAAACACACCCTAAGCCATAATACACACATTGCTTCTTCCTAGCAACTAACCCCCGGTCTGATGGTATATGTTTAGTGAGTATATTTTTTCCCTGTATACTGGGGAGGGGGATCAGTGCACCATGTCCATTCCTTGGTTTATGGTTTATGTTGTGAGAGTATTTGTTCCCAGTTTGCTGCTATTGTTTGGTAACTTTATGACTGTATGTTAGAGGTACAAGGAGTTCCAGTCTTTGCCTTAGGAAACAAAAAAGCTAGAAGCAGTCCTGCGTACGCCACCATCACTAAATTATCACATTTCTGAGTGTGGGGAGGGGGTCGGGTTGCGGTTTTGGAGTCGCATGGCCCTGTGTGGGTGTGGGGTGTGGGGGCCCAAGTTCACTTCTTGCACCAGGGCCCATGAGACATTAGCTACGCCCCTGGGTTAGGTCTTGTATATTTTTTGCTGGTGTCAGACACCCATTTAGGGTAAGATGGTTGGGTATTATTTTGGTTAGGAGGAGATTGTGTGACTACATGCAGGCGGTACAGGTTATGTGTGGGCGGGAGTCCCTGTCACCAGTGGGGGGATGTTGGTGATGCACAATGTCTGGTTTGGGGTCGGTCCGTACTCATGTGACCTATGGGTGGTCATTACTTGTCCAATCAAAGAAGGGAGGATAGCCCCTGGTAGCAGTTCAGGATGTGTAACCTGCCCTGGATACATACATAGTAGAGGTCATATAAGGGTCTTCTGTATAGAAACATAGAAGATTGTCGGCAGAAAAAGACCACTGGGTCCATCTAGTCTGCCCTTTTAGTATTTTCTTTCTTATTATCTTAGGATAGATATATGTTTATCCCAGGCGTGTTTAAATTCTGTTATTGTATATTTACCAACCACCTCTGCTGGAAGTTTGTTCCAGGTATCTACTACTCTTTCAGTAAAATAATATTTTCTCACGTTGCTTCTGATCTGTCCCCCAGATAACCTCTCACTGTGTCCTCTTGTTCTTGCTAAAAACACTTCCCTCCTGAACCTTATTTAGTCTTTAACATACTTAAAGGTTTCAATCATGTTGTAGATGTTGCAGTAATGATTAGTTTACGTGATATGACTATCTTTCTTAGGAAAAGAGAGTTTTGAATATAAAGAAATGTCAATTGTTAAAATTTTTGCACAAATGTTGTGTTTTTTTTTTCTTTTACAAAAAACTTACTAAGTATATCAACCAAAATATACCACAACATAAAGAGGAATATGTCACGGAAAAACAATCTCAGAATAACCGTGATAATTAAAGTCATCGCAGAGTTATCACTACATGAAGAGAGACAGGTCAGATTTAAAAAATAGGTCCTGGGCATTAACCCTTTGAGGACCAGGCCCAAAATGACCCAGTGGAACCGCGCAAATTTTGGATCTTAGTGCTTTCGTTTTTCCCTCCTCCCCTTCTAAGAGCTCTACGCACTCTCAGTTTCTATCTACAAGCATGTAAGTGGCTTATTTGTTACAGGAATAGTTGTACTTTGTAATGGCGTCATTCATTTTACCATAACATGTATGATGGAATTCCAAATATATTATTTATGAAGATATAAATAGGTGAAATCGTAAGAAAGAATGCGATAAGATAACGTTTGGGGGGTTCCTGTGTCTATGTAATGCACTATATGGTAACAGCGACATGATTCTATTATTCTATAGGTCAGCCCGAACACAACCACATGCAGGTTTACGCAGATTCTCTAATGTTATATATATATTTTTTTTATGAAATCCTTTTTTTGGCAATTAAATATTAATAAAATGGGCCTATTGTGACGCTTATAACGGTTTTATTTTTTCACCTACGGGGCTGTATGGGGTGTCATTTTTTCCGCCATGATCTCTAGTTTTTATTAATACCATATTTGTGAAGATCGGACGTTTTGATCACTTTTTATTGATTTTTTTAAATATATAATGTAACATAAAATCGGTAATCTGCGCACTTTTTCCCCTCTTTTCAGTCGTACGCCGTTTAACCGGTCGCAATGACGCTTGTTATATTTTAATAGATCGGACAATTACGCACGCTACGGTATATTATATGTTTATCTATTTATTCATTTTTATATGTTTTATTTATATAATGGGAAAGGGGGGTGATTTAGACTTTTATTGGGGGAGGCGTTTTGGGTAGTGTGTTAGTGTTTTGAACTTTTTTTTTTTACACTTTTGAAGTCCCTTTGGGGGACTTTTACATACAATACTTAGATTTCTACACTGATGATTGCTATGCCATAGGCATAGCATTGATCAGTGTTATCGGCGATCTGCTCATTGAGCCTGCCTGTGCAGGCTCAGTGTAGCAGATCGCCGATCGGGACCGCACGGAGGCAGGTGAGAGACCTCCGGCAGTCCGTTTCAACGATCGGGGACCCCCGCAGTCACACTGCGGGGGTCCCGATCGGTAAGTGACAGGGGACTCCCCCTGTCACTTACACTTAAACGCCGCGGTCCGCGCCGCGATCGCGGCGTTTAAGGGGTTAATGACACGCGGCAGCGCGATCGCTGCAGCGTGTCATTACCGGTGTGGTCCCGGCTGCTGATTGCAGCCGGCCCCCACCTGCTATGAAGCGCGCTCCGCTCCGGAGCGCGCTTCATAGCGGGAAAAAACACCCAGGACGTAAGGTTACGTCATGGGTCGTCTGGGGACAGACTTCCATGACGTAACCCTACGTCCAGGGTCGTCTAAGGGTTAAAAAGTCATTGTTGTATTTTTTTATTTTTATTTTTTTGCAGAAATCAATAGGCCAGGCGATTTTAAGAAACTTTGTAATTGCGTTTAATAGGCAAATATGCCATTATCTGCATTTAAAAAGCCTTTCCCCAGGTCCCCCCTCCCTCCTCTTTTCCATTCACTGCAAAATATCAGGAAATTGTGACTTGTTGCATCAGACACAACCCTGTCTGTTCTATAGAGAGGGGAGGGGGAAGGAGGGACATGAGTCGGCAGCCAGAGGAGAGAACAAAGGATTACAGGCGCTGAGCTGGGTGACAGCGTATTCAGAGGTCAGAGAGGTCAGTGCTGACTGTCAGAGGACATAGATCATGTAGTTGTAAATTAACTTGTTGTTGTCCTGTTTTGGTGGCTCATTTCCCCCTCTCCGTAGGAGAACAATGAAGACAGGGGGGAAAGCTTCAAACTGCTTTTTCATGATAAAAATTCATTTTTCGGCTAATAAACCCAATTACAAAGTTACTTAAAATCGCCTGTACTATTGATTTCTGCAAAAAAAAAAAAAAAAATTTAATGACAGTGACATTTTAACCCCTTAAGGACCAGGCCTGAAATGGCCTTAAGGACCGGAGCAAATTTTATGAATTTGACCAGTGTCACTTTATTCATTAATAACTTCGGGATGCTTTTACCTATCCGGCTGATTCTGAGATTGTTTTCTCGTGACATATTGTACTTCACATTTCTTGTAAATTGGAGTCGATACTTATAACGAATCTTTATGAAAAAACCCAAAATAGCGTGAAAAATTGTGAAAAAATGCATTTTTCCAACTTTAAAACTTTTCTGCTTATACAGAAAATGGTTATACCACATAAATTATATATTAAATAGCATTAGCAACATGTCTACTTTATGTTGGCGCATTTATTAAACTATATTTCATTTTTTTTAGACAATAGGAAGCTTAAAAACATTAGCAGCAAATTTCCAAATTTTCAGTAAAATTTCAAAATCAGATATTTTTAGGGAACTGTTCAGGTTTAAAGTGTATTTGAGGGGACTGTGTGTTAGAAGCCTCACGAAGCACCCCATTTCAGAAACTGCACCCCCTAAACTCTGCAAAAGCACATCCAGAAAGTTTTTAACCCTTTAGGGGAGTCACAGAAATAAAAGCTAAGTGTGTAAGAAATTTGAAAATTTTAATTTTCTGTGCAGAGATTTTATTGTAATCCAATATTTTTCATAATTATAAACCTATTACCAGAGAAATGCACCCCAATATTGATTGCCCCGTTTCTGCAGTTTATAGAAATACCCCATATGTGGCCCTATTGCGCTATTTGACGCAACCACAAGCCTCAGATATAAGGGAGCGCCTAGTGAATTTCAATGGCTCCGTTATTTTTGGTCATTTTTGACTGTACCACTTCAGGTTGGCAGAGGCTCTGGGGTGCCAAAACCTAAAAATTACCCTAAAGGGACACCATTTAGAAAACTACACCCCTCAAGGAATGTAACAAGGGGTGCGGTGAGCATCTGGACCCCACAGGTGCTTCACAGATTTTCCAAACAATATGGCTTGAAAAAAGACTAAAGTATTTTTTACACTAAAATGTTGTTCTAGCCTTCAATTTTTTAATTTTCACAAAGGGATAAAAGGAAAAAAAAACAAAAAAACATGTAGCGCAGTTTCTCCCGAGTACGGAAATACCCCACATGTGGACATAAAGTGCCAAGCGGGCGCAGGACGAGCCTCCAAAGGGAAGGAGCGCCAATTGGCTTTTGGAAGCTGGATTTCACTGGAATGGATTTCAAGGGCCATGTCGCATTTACAGAGCCTCGTGCTGCCAAGACCTGGAAACCCCCCACAAGTGACCCATTCTGGAAAACTACACCCCTCAAGGAATCTAACAAGGGGTGCAGTGAGCATATGGACCCCACTGGTGACGGGCACAAATGTGGAAAAAATGTGACGTGAAAGTGAAAATTTTCATTTTTTCACTTTCATGGCACAAATGTGCCCGTCATCCAGGGGTCCATATCCTCACTGCACCCCTTGTTAGATTCCTTGAGGGGGTGCAGTTTCCAGAATGGGGTCACTTGTGGGGGGTTTACAGTGTTTTGGCAGCACAAGGGCTCTGTAAATGCGACATGGCGTTCATCATCCATTCTAGCCAAATCCAACCTCTAAAATCCAAATGGCGCTCCTTCCTTCAGAGGCTTGCCCTGCGCCCACATGGCGCTTTATGTCCACATGTGGGGTATTTACGGACTCGGGGGAAATTGCTCTACACATTTTGTTTTTTTTCTCTTTTAACCCCTTGTGAAAATGATAAATTCAAGGCTAGACCAACATTATAGTGTAAAAAATTTAATATTTCATTTTCACTCCCACATTGTTTCCACATTTGTGCCCGTCACCAGTGGGTCCATATGCTGACTACACCCCTTGTTACATTCCTTGAGGGGTGTAGTTTCCATAATAGGGTCACTTGTGGGGGGTTTAACTGTCTTGGCAACGCAGGGGCCTTTTGAATGCAACATGGCCCCTCGAAATCCATTCCATCCAAATCCAGCCTTCAAAACCAAATGGCGCACCTTCCCTTTGGAGGCTTACCCTGCACCCGCATGGCGCTTTATGTCCACATGTGGGGTATTTCCGTACTCAGGGGAAATTGCTCTACACATTGTGTTTTTTTTATCTTTTAACCCCTTGTGAAAATGAAAAAATCAAGACAAGATCAATGATTTAGAGTAAAAATTAAAAAAAAATTACACTAAATGTTGGTCTAGCCTTGATTTTTTTCCATTTCCACAAGGGGTTAAAAAAGAAAATGAACACAAAACGTGTAGGGTAGTTTCCCCTGAGTACGAAAATACCCCACATGTGGACATAATTTGCCATATGGGCACAGGGCAAGTCACCAAAAGGACAGAGCGCCATTTAGAGGCTGGAATGGGGGATGGAGGCCATGTCGCAATTACAAAGCTCCTGTGCTGCCAGAACAGTAGAAACCCCGACAAGTGACCCAATTCTGGAAACTACACCCATAATGAATCTAACAAGGGGTGCAGTGAGCATATGGACCCCACTAGTGATGGGCACATGTGTAGAACATGTGCCGTGAAAATAAAAAATACCATTTTTTTTCATTTTCACGTCCCAAATGTGGCCGTCACCAGGGGGCCATATACCCGCTGCCCCACTTGTTAGATTCCTTATGGGGTGTAGTTTCCAGAATGGGGTCACTTGTTGGGGGGTTTCTACTGTCCTGGCCGCACAGAGGCTTTGTAATTGCATCATGGTATCCTCTAATGGGAATGGCGGCCATACCTATTTAACTGGGGAAAAAGGGACAATTCTAATTTATTTGGGGGTATTAGGCCAATTATTAGTTTATAAGGTTGGAAATGACAGGTGTCCATCAAACTCAAACCTGTGTTGACCCAGAGGAAGGCAAAAAACCCCTCATGAGGCAGACGACAGTAGCCTCATCACAGGGAAAAATTCCTTCCCGACTCCATAATGGCGATCAGAATAATCCCTGGATCAACGTGACCCCTGAAATAGGAATAAGGGACAGAATTTAGATAATGTAGAACTCCGATGACGTGTGGTGCGCCTTGGAGCGATCCAGTATGCAGAGGCCGGGGTGATCAGGACAGGTATCACACTGGTAAATGTTGTCCTTCCTGATCCCCCTGTTACACCACACTCTGCACTTCTTCTGGGGTCTCCCTTTCCTCCAGTGTGGGGGACGTCACCATGGAAAATGTTGTCCTGGTGCGATACGGGTCCCTTATATCCAGAAGCGCTGGGTCCGCTCCATGGCTGCTAAATATTAG
Organism: Dendropsophus ebraccatus; assembly: GCF_027789765.1. Classification (NCBI taxonomy): domain Eukaryota; kingdom Metazoa; phylum Chordata; class Amphibia; order Anura; family Hylidae; genus Dendropsophus; species Dendropsophus ebraccatus. The sequence goes on along the minus strand of NW_027210118.1, from coordinate 90,790 downwards.
GGCTCTATTACTACTTCTGATATGTTCGGATCGTGCCGCAAGCTACAGTAGCTCGGGCAGCGAGGGACCGGAAGAGGGGGTGCTGGTATAAAAAGTTATCCCCGTACAGGTGGTGACCTTTATCCAGCAGTGGGAAGATCAGTTCCCCAACGATCTCCCCACTAACTCCGAGGATGGGGGGGGGCATCTGGGGGCAGGATTCGGGTGTCCCTTCCTTCATACACTCTAAGGGTACGTGCACACTGCGGAATCGCGAAGGATAACCCTTTGTGCATTCCGCAGTTGGCACCCGCCGGCGGACTGATGCAGGCGCACGTCTCCGTCCGTGTCGTAGACTCCATTCTATGCACGGGCGGATTCCGCTCTGCGTCCAACGTGTTGATGGAATGACGGATGATGGAATCCGCCCGTGCATAACATGGAGTCTATGACACGGGCGGAGACGCGCCCCTGCATCAGTCCGCCGGCGGGTGCCAGCTGCGGAATGCACGAAGGGTTATCCTTCGCCATTTCGCAGTGTGCACGTACCCTAAATCTGTAAGTGTACCCTGAGGTACTCTCACAGAGTTTGTAGAATTTCACGCCATACTGTCATCTCTTATTGGGACGGTACTGGCAGAAAAGACGTGTCTGGGGGGCAGCGTACGCTAAGCTACCCCCAGACACGTCACTGGATGATGAGGAGGATGAGGATGAATGGAGGAACAAAGGACCCCCCATTCATCCTCACTGGCTGTTTCGGTGTCGGAGGCAATAATAATGTATGCGTCCGATACCGAAAACACCCTGGGGGCCATCTTTATATGGGGATTGGTATATGGGGTATGTAGTGGTGTAGTGTAAAACTTTATTCAATGTAGTGTGGTGTAATGTAGTGTTTTTTACGTGTTTTTTTACAGTAAGTATACAAAAAAAAACCTACGCCAAAAATGGTGTTGCTGATAAATGCCGCACTTATGTTCGGCACTTATCAGCAGACCGTGGCAGTAGGATATAAAAAAAAAAAACCACCCTACGCCAAAAAGGAGGAGTTGCTGATTAGCAGCGCACTTTCGTGCGATGCTGATCAACACTCAGCGGCGATAGGGTGCGGAAAATAGAAAAAAAAAAAAATTGGGAAAAATTTTTTTTTTTTACTACATTCTGAACATCCCTGTAGTGGCTGATACGTGTATTACACTTATCAGCCGCTAGGGGGCAGCAGAGCGCAAGATCCGAAAATAGACGACGCTGGAGCCGGAAAAATACGAAAAAAGACGACGCTGGAGCCGGAAAAAGCCAATCGGGACTCACGGAAGAAGCCGAAGTCCCGACAAGATGAATGAGGACGCCGGGAACCCGGAAGACGCCGATCAGGACCCCGGGACAGGTGAGTAAATTACAAATACCTGCTCCGGACCCCTCAGCTACCTAGCTGAGGGGTCCGGAGCAGGTATTTATTACTTGTGGGGACTTTGATCGCCGTGAACGGCCGGCCGGCTGGCCGGCCGTTCACGGCGATCGGGACGGTGGTACCGTGACCACCATTACTTTTTATAGTAATGGCGGTCGGTGCCGTCCTCGGACAGCACCGACCGCCATTTTTTTTCCGGGTCATCGGGCCACCGATGGCCCGGAAAGGTTCCGATCGCCGCTATGGGCTTATCAGCCAATAGCGGCGATCGTCGGCATGGGGGGGGTTAACACCCTCCATGCCGACAGGGAGAGATGGGCCTGCTATGTATTATAGCAGCTATCTCCCCCGATCGGGACCCGGCCGGCCGCGGCGCCCGTTAAAGGGATGACGTACCGGTACGTCATGGGTCCTTAAGTGACAGTGATCCATGACGTGCCGGTACGTCATGGGTCCTTAAGAGGTTAAGGCCAAAATAGGCTGCGGAGGGCAAGGGCTTAAAAGGGAACTCCAGGGAAAAAGAAAAAAATCTTACAAATCAACTGGAGCAAGAAAGTGCCAGAGATTTGTAATTTACTTCTATTAAAAAAATCTCAAGTCTTTCAGTACTTATCATCTGTTGTATGTCCTGCAGGAAGTGGTGTATTCTTTCCAGCCTAGAGAGCAGAAGAGGTTTTCTATGTGGATTTGTTACGCTTTGGACAGTTCCTGACATGGACAGAGGTGGCAGCACAGACTGGAAAGAATATACCACTTCCTGCAGGACATACAGGATCTGATAAGTACTGGAAGACTGGAAATATTTTAATAGAAGTAAATTACAAATCTATATAACTTTGTCACACTAGTTGATTTGAAAGAAAACATTTTCTCAGGAGAATTTTAACTAGTTGAGCTTAGATATATCACCACATTGATATCATACACTAACTATTATTGACTATATGAGTGCTATTATAATGTTAGTGTACAGATCCTGTGTAGACCTTGTATCTGACCACTGTATGGCTGTATTATTGGTTATATGAGTGCTTGTATAGTGGTAGTGTACAGATCCTATAGCTGGTATCTGACCACTGTATGGCAATATTTTTGGATATATGTGTGTTTGTATAGTGGTAGTGTACAGATCCTATGTAGACATTGTATCTGACCACTGTATGGCGATATTTATGCATATATAAGTGCTTGTATAGTGGTAGTGTACAGATCCTATGTAGACATTGTATCTGACCACTATATGGTGGTATTATTGGTCATATATGTGCTTGTACAGTAGTAGTACACACATGATCATGTCATTAGGTAAATCCTAGCTATTTTATTTTTCTTTGTATTGTTCTTAGTGTAATTTACAAATGAATGTGAGTAGTGATAGATGGCTCCATCCTAGGTGTTGTGTGACATTGTGTATTTCCTGTCATATGACAGGGATTATATTGAATAAGGGCTGCTGGGATGTCACTGCTATTTAGTCCCAGTCCAGCCCTGCTCCTAGGTCTGGATGAGTCCAGTACACTAGGTTCCATACCTATTCTAACTTAGGGGTTATCCAGGATTAGTAGAAACACAGCTACTTTCTTGCAAAAACAGCACCAGTCCTGTCCTCAGGTTGTGTGTGGTACTACAATTCAGCTCTATTCACTTCAATAGAACCGAGCTGCTAAACCTGAGCCAAACTGAGGGCAGGAGAGGTGCTGTTTCTGGAAGAAAGCGGCCATGTTTTTCTAAGCCTGGATAACACTTTAGTCGCCTTCTGACATGAGTCGCTCACCTTCAAGCGCTGCACTTGTCAGGATATTCTGATATCTATCTATTGAGTTTTTATGAGAGAGAAAAGAAGTATATTTCCAGCCCTTTCTACTGGGTGCCTTACTTAGTCTGGCCTCTCCCCTTTGGACCTTTGCTGGCACGGGAGACCCCACCAGGAGCATTAACTCCAGCCAGCTTAGCTCAATGGATCACTAAGGCACGCAAGCTCCCTCACCACGTCAAGGTGAAGGCACAAAGAGGGAGCCCTCCCACCCTCCCACAAAGCTCTACGAAGTCTTACGGAGCTTGTGCTTTCACCAGAATCTGGTGGTTTTAGTTAAGTTTAAGTCTAGTTGGTTTAGTTGGTTTAAGTCTTGTCTGGTTAAAGATTTAAGTCCGATGGTTAAGTTAAGTTAAGATTAAGTTAAAAATTTAGATTGGAGCAGAGATCAGTAGAGGTGATGATCTACATGTAGATATCGTCGTCGTCATCATTATCAGCACCTTCTTTGTCAGTAATGACAGGATGATATTGATTTGACCACTCCGGGCACACAAAGCTGAACTTATTAAAGATTTGCTGATCTTCAGGTTTGATGACGTCTGGTGGTTCAGCAAATTTCATAGGTTCTTCAGCATTGAGGTCAACAGAGGATGTCATCATAATTGCTGGTGGAACAATTCTCCCGGCTTCCACGTCCTCCCAATTGATATCCGAGAAGAATGGATGGCTCCTGATGTCCTCTTTGACTCCAGCCGCTCGAATTGGTCTTTACACAGCAGGCTTTTTAAGATGTTAACTGCGTCGTCAGTAAGGGACTTTGGGTAGTCTGGAGTATGACAGAGGACAGAGATTTCTGTTTGGTGCTGGTTTCTTCCATAAAATGGACGCTTGAAGTTCAAGAGATTGTAGAGGATGACGCCAATGGCGAAATAGTCGACTCCTCTCCCATGTAGCTGGCGTTTTATCATCTCTGGGGCTGCATATCCTGGTGTACCTCCGCACACAGTTCTGGTCAGGTTATAGACATTTGTCACAGCAAAGCCGAAATCTGTTATTTTTATGTGGCCTTCTCTGGTGAGAAGTATATTTTCTGGCTTCAGGTCCCGATGGATAATATTTCTTCTGTGCAGGAACTCTGTGCCACATACCACTTCGGCTGTGATGAACTTTACTGTGTCGGTATCAAGAGGCGAGTGCTTTTTGACAAATTCAAACAGGTCCCCTCCGGTGGCCAGTTCCATCACATAACAGGCAAAGTTCGATGTGTGAAAGGCGGCCAAGCCATGCATCAAGTATGGGCTTCCATGAGATAGTTGGAGGACATGGCGTTCTCCGAAGCTGACGTGCCTCTTCTCTGTCACTTTAATGGCAACACATTCAGTGCGGATGATGTCTTTTGCCAAGAGGACTTTACCGAAGGTTCCTTCTCCTAGTGAATGGTAGAAGGTGAAGCAGTCCAATGTTAGGGGGACTGTAACAGGTGAGGTCTCTGTAGAGTTGTCAGGGTCTTCTTTGGATGTTGGATTCCTGATGTTACTGGGTCCTGGCATTTCACAGGAACGTTCATTGAGTTTACTTGTTCCTCTCCATTTTGATTTAGAGATCCATTCCCAACATTTTTGAAGTTGGGCTAAGAACAGGATCTTGGCACTTTTCTTGGCTTCGTCGCCCTTCTTCGGTCCGTTGTCGTCTTTTTCGGTCCGTCGTTGTCCTTCTTTCTTCGGTCCGTCGTCGTCCTTTTCGGTCCTTCCTCTTCGGTCTCCTGTTGTTGCTTCTCTCCATATAGTTCCATATAGTGCTGGGCATACAGGACCTCCATGCTATGAATCCGGTCACACATATTCTGATTTTCTTCTTCCATGGCTATTTGGCCCACATAGTGCAGGGCACACATGTCTTCTAGGTTGTTGAACCAGTCACACAATTGTTGGTATTCTTCTACCTTTTGCTCATATTCAACATAGTGCAAGGCACATATGTCATCCATGTTGTAGGTTTGGTCACACCATTGTTGGTAGTCCTCTAACGTAGCTTCTTGTTTAGCGTAATATAGGGCCCTCAGGTCATCCAGTTTGTGGTACTGGTCACACAGTAGTTGGTGCTCCTGCAGTATGGCTTCCTGTATTCGGCTATCCTTTCTGCATGCTGGCACCTCTCCTTCCTTCTCATTTGATGTTCTGTTATCTGTTACAAATGGAAAAGGATAGATGTGTGAATTAATAGAGATATATATTAGTGGTATAGGGTTACAGAAAGTTCTTATGTTATAGAGGAGGCACAATGGCTCCTCATAGTACAGGGTGTCCTAATACTACAGAAGGCTCACAGAGGTCCAAACACTACACAGGTGGTTCAGAGGTTCCTACATCTACAAGTGGGTGATGGGGTTAGTGGTGCTACAGAGAGGGATAGCGGAAAACATTGCAAATGGGTGTGAAATTCAGTCCCTAGTTTCTGGCCATATGCCATGTACTGCCGCTTTAATGACCTTTTGTGACCGAGAAAACGCAATGAATGTACACTGCAATACATTACTTTTACTATACATATATTATTATAGTATTGTACTAGCTGAGTCTGTTGGGAATGAAAGTGGAATCTGATTGGTTGCTAGGGGCAACTGAGACAGTTCCACTTTCCACCATGTTTGATAAATCTCCCTCAATGTTCTTTATCCTGTATGGTGAACGTGGGGCACGAAAGAACATCCACACATCCCACAATAAAAGTGAAAAAGGTGATAAACTCCCATGGACAGCAGCTTCAGTTTATATTCCTAGGATATAAAAGATGGCTGCCTGCCTCACGCGTCCCTAGGAAGACTAGTAAAACTGGTCAACAAGGCCCCAAATACTAAAATTACCTAAATGGGTGGGGACAACAAAGGTGAGTTGTTACACAGGACACCATGCAGCTTAAGGCCACTACTGGAGGGGGGTAACTACTGTGTGGGGGCGCTATTCCCATGAATCAGCCCCACTGCTGTGTGTGTTTCTATGGAGCCCTAAGGATGCATGTACAATTCCGGTTGTTGGTCCTACCTGTGGCGTCCATCAGAGGGAGGATGATGCTGTGACCGGAGAGGTGGCTGGAAGATTTCCTCTTCTTACATGTCATCCGGGCCCAGGCACTTTGCAGGCAGGCTAAGACGCGGTTCTTTCTTGGCTTCTTGGTTGTAGTTGGCTGCTCCTGGCCATCATCCTCATCTCCTCTGTCCTTGTCTCTCCTCTTGTCCTCTCCATTATTCTTCTCCTTCTCTTCTGTGTCTCCTTCTAGATGATTCCTCTTGTTTTTTGCCTTCATTTTAAGTTTAAGTCAAATCTATATCGATGATCCAATCCAAGTGCGGATAGCAGTAAGTGAGAGCGATCCCTCCCATGTATCTCTGCTGAGTGGCAGTTAGCAACTGACGGAATGTTACCTGCGCAGCTAAGTGTACAATGTCTGTGTGATGTCATAGCCTTTTCTTGTGATGTCATCATGTCATCAGCTTACCTTTGTGATGTCAGAGATCAACAGACTTCCATAGTCTTGTGAGTGAGGGAAGAAAAACCAACATATATGTGTATAATGTGTATAGATACCATATATATATATATATATATATATATATATATATATATATATATATATATTCTATTGGAAAAAGAAAAAAAAAAATAATTTGTGCTACAAAAAAATAAAGAAGTTCTGTCTCGGTATCATGTTACATATTATCTTACTATATAAATAACCAGAGCAGAAATAGTCATAGAATTTGGTTACCCGCTGTTCTCATGTATTTTGTGAAGTTATTAAAAATATTAAAATCAGGCATTTTGTTAGAAGTTTTATATTAAGATATATAAAGATTTTTTTTTTCTGCCAATTTATCCCATTTTACTGAGACTGTTCTTCTTACTGACCCCTCTTCATAAATACACAATGATGGGGGGCTGTGGGTGTGTTTCTGTAAATCTTTTATTTACAAACAAATTATTACAACAATAATAATAATATAAATACCGTATAGCTGTAGGGTGTATAGACAGTATATACAAGTCCACCCAGGTATTAGCTGCTCCAGCCTCATTCTCCCCATACACATCAGTGTAATAACAGCCACATGTGCAAACCACAACCACACTAATAACCCTCCTAACCTCATCTGTGCACAATACCCAACATCACATATACTAACCCCCCTGGGCTGCTGGTATCGTCTCACACCAAATAACTGTGCCCAAACCCAACACCACACACTAATATACAATAGTGTAGTGCTGTGTGTTACATAGGAGAGTTAGATACAACAACTCATCTGAGTGTATCACACCAGAGGCCGTCTGGCTTCCCTCATACGTATAAGATTGACAGGTCAGGGCGAGGATTATATCTCTTGTGTAAGGCCAGTATAAGATACAGAGGCTCAGCAGAAGGAATTACACATGATCATGTTAGATACACCAGTTCAGTAGACAGTATCACACGATAGGCTTAGATAAACCAGTTCAGTACACAGTACCATACATGATAGGCTTAGATACATCTGCTCTATAGACAGTATCAAACTGATAGTCTTAGATACACCATCTCAGTACACAGTATCACACATGATAGGCTTAAATCAACCAGTTCAGTAGACAGTATCACACTTGATAGGCTTAGGTACACCCAGGGCCGTATTTACCACTAAGCACCCATGGTCCGGTGCCTAGGGCAGCACCTTGCAGTCTCCCACCTCCCTTTCCAACTTGCACTAAATCAGTTGTCTTTCTTTTTTTTTTGGTTGTGGAGGGGGAAGTGAGCACAGGCGTGATTACGGAGTAGAGTGAGGAGACTGGTATGGCGGTGTTATCCCAGTCACAGTATGGTGGTATTGGTCAGGTCTGGTATGGCGGTGTTATATGTGATGCCTGGAGCTATTACCTACCTATCTACCAATTCTAGTGGTGGGGCGTCTTAGTTTAGTGCCCAGGGCAGCACAGCAGCAGCTGTTCATATGGCACTGGAAACACCTACTCTGTAGAGAGTATCACACATTATAGGCTAAGATACACCTGTTCTGTAGACAGTATCAGACCTGATGGCTTAGATACACCAGCTCAGTAGACAGTATCACACATAATGGGAAGCCGACGGCTCTCACTGCTCCCTACTAACTTTTGCCTGCTGTCCCTGCTGTGGGAATCGCCTCTGCTGGCCTAGGGCACCTAACTTCACCCTTCTCCAGCTGGCAGAGGTAGCAGGGAAGCCCCCAGCTACCGGACTAGAGGTGCCAAGAGCTGCCGCCATGGAGGGAGGTGCAGGGATCTGGGGGAGGATGGAGGCGGTGATCCTTTTTAGCAGATGGACTGCAGCAGCGGCGGGACAGACTGGACTATCAGGAGCCAGCAGTCTATGTGATGTGATGTCACCAAGTTTACAGAGAACTAACAACAACGCCAAGTACTATAGGTGCATTTCCCATAAAAAATGTCTATTAGTAATTTTATAACTTTGTTGGGCAATAACATATATCGGAGCCAGTTTTCATTTTGTGCTTTCGTTTTTTCCTCCTCATGTTTAAAAGGCCACTGCGCTTGCATATTTTCCCCTACAGACCCACATGAGCCCTTATTTTTTGCGACACCAATTTTCCTTTGCAAATACAGACTTAATTTCCTATAAAATATGCTGCAATACCAGAAAAAAAATATATGTGTAGTGAAATAAAAAAAAAGGTACAATTCCTGTTTTGTGTTTACCGCCATTCACCCTATGGCAAAACTGGCGTATTAGCTATGTTCCTCAAGTCAGTATGATTACAGCGATATGTAACTTGCATAACTTGTTTTTTATTTGATGGCTTTTAAAAAATTAAAACCTTTAAAAAAAACAGAATGTGTTTAAAAATTGCTCTATTCTCAGCCTTATAACGCTTTTATTGTTTGTTCTGCGAGGCTGTGTGAGATGTCATTGGATGGGGCGATTACGCACGTGGCAATAACAACATATGTTTCTTTTTAATATATTTATTCATTTTTATTTATAAAATAGGAAAAGGGGGGTGATTTAAATTTTTATTAGGGGAGGGGATTTGTTATTAACCCCTAGGCGACCCTGGACCGCGGCTATTAACGGGGACGGTCCGATCGCCGTGCCCACTAATAAAGTAATCGGATGCAGCTGTCAACTTTGTCCCGGAGGAGCGATCCACTGGCGTAATAGTCCTGATCCCGGCTTGACACTCGATTGCTTCGGCTGCAGCAGCCGGAAGCAATCAATGTGCCTATCACATCAAATCTATGCTGCATATCTATGCAGCATAGATCTGAATGAGAGATCAGTGCACTTCTACTAGAAGTCCCCCAGTGGGGCTTCTAGTATAAATGTAAAAGAAAAAAAAAAAGTGATGTTGTCAATAAAAACCCCCGCCCTAATAAAAGTGTGAATCACCCCCCTTTTTCCCCATGTTTATAAATAAAAATAAATAAATAAACATGTTTTGTATCACCGCATGCGTAATCGCCCATATTTAATTAATCACATTCCTGATCTTGCACGGTAAAGTGCAAAATTGTGCATTATTGTCGCATCAAATCCAGAAAATTGTAATAAAAAGCGATCAAAAAGTCGCATATTAGCAAGCAAGGTACCGATAGAAGGAACACATCATGGCGCAACAAATGACACCTCACACCTCATCCCCATAGACCAAAGGATAAAAGCGCTATAAGCATGGGAATGGAGCGATTTAAGGAACATATATTTGTTATACAATGGTTTGAATTTTTACAGGCCATCAGATACAATGAAAGTTATACATGTTACCTATTGTTGTAATCGTAACAACTTGAGGAACATATATAACAAGTCAGTTTTACCCCAGGACGAACGGTGTAAAAAACCAAAAATCCCCCAAATAAAGAAATGCGTTTTTTTTCTCAATTTCACCACACATTGAATTTATTTCTGGTTTCGCAGTGTACTTTATGAAAAAATTCAGCCTGTCTTTGCAAAGTACAATTAGTGGCGCAAAAAAATAAGGGCTCATGTGGGTTTCTAGGTGAAAAAAAATGCAAGTGCTATGGCCTTTTAAGCACGAGGAGGAAAAACGAAAACGCAATAATTGAAATTGGCCTGGTCTCTAAGGGTTTAATAAAAAAAGGTTTGTTTTTGTTTCACATATATTTACAGTATCAGAAACCCCCCTGGGGGACTTCTATATACACAGTACAGATCTCCATTGAGATCAATGCTGTGTATATAATTAGATCCATCAGATCAGTGTTCTATTATACTGGCATGCTGCAGACCACATACATAGATTGCCCAGACAGGATCGGCATCATTCGACGCTTAGTCCCGGCCGGCTCAGTATGAGAGATCTCCCCTCTGCAATCACATCACAGGGGGGGGGAGATCCCGCCACTAGACACCAGGGATAGGGGCCAAGCACTATTCAAATGCAGCTGTTAGCTTTGACAGCTGCATTTGAATAGTTAATTAGCCAGCAGTGGTGATCGGCCACACCGGCTAATACCCACGGCCCCCAGCTGCACATAGCAACTGGGGGACCGCAGGCTGCAGAGAGGTTCTCACGTAGAGCTCTCTGCTTCCCCCTTAATGGCCACATGACGGGTATACCCGCCATGCGTTGTTAAGGGGTTAAAATTGATTTTACCCGGAATTCTCCTTTAAGGACTGAGGCAATTTTCTTTTTGCGCTATCATTTTGTCCTCTTTGTGTCCTCCTAGCGCTTGCATTTTTTTACCTTACAGACCCACATGAGCCCTTATTTTTTTGTGACACTAATTGTACTTTGCAATGACAGACTTAGTTTTCCATAAAATATGCTGCGAAACAAAAAAAAAAATTATCTGTGCAGTGAAATGGAAAAAAAACTTGCAATTATTTTTATTTTGAGGGGTTTTGTGATTACACCATTTGCCCTATGGTAAAACATGTTTCTGGTGTTCCCCCAAACCGCTTGTACCTTCAAATAGCTGAAGGTCAAAGGTCAAAGATCTGTCCTGCGGTTCTGTTTGGCAGGTGATGCAATTATTGTGCTAAAAAACTACTTTTAAACATGCAGCCCCGTGCCCTACGGGAGTGGCCTAGATTGTGTATGCATTAGGCTGGCACACCCTATCTGTCCCTCCTCCCCGCCCCACTCATCATTAGGAATGCTCCAGGCAGATTGCCTCCTATTCATCAGCTGTGAGAGGGCAGCACATGGGCTGGATCATTAAGACACTCTGTGCAAATGTTCAGCATGGAGAAAATGTTCTCGGGCATTCCTAATGATGAAGAGGGTGGGGAGGAGGGACGGAAGGGGTGGCGCAAAGTTAGGGCACAGATACTCCCGTAGGGCCCGGGGCTGCCAGTTTGTTTTTTAGCACAATAAGTGCATCACCTGCCAAACGGATCGTGGGACAGATCTTGGATTAAAAGCAGCTATCTGAAGGTACACATGATTTGGGGGGGGGGGGGGGGGCAGATTGTGGGTACAGAGGTCGCTCTTAACCAAGGCACAATTTTGAAAAACTGTGAGCTCTTCTTGCAAAATGCTCTTAATGCAAGTTACTCTTAAATGAAGGTACCACTGTACTTCCCATCTTTTTACTTTGTATTCAGGAAGATTGTGTAAAGCGATGCGCAGTGTGTACAGAGGATAGAAGGAGTAGTGAGTTGAATTAAGAGAGCGAGCAGCAGGCATTGGTGCAGAGTAAGTTGTCTAACCTGGGGGGCTCAGGACCAGTGCCAGTTCCTCTTAGGTCCACCATACGTAACACCCATAGTATCTACCTTACCCTGAGGGACACCTCTTCTGTGGCCTTCAAAAACGAATCTAGTGTCAGGTCTTTACCTCATCTCAGAGGGTAACAGTTTTCAAAGGACCATCCCAGCCGTCTGTGGCTTAGTGACATCTGGTCGGGCTCATACCACGTCTACCACTGGGAGTCCACCGATGTGATTTCTCTCTGTCACCTCAGGGGGGTGAACTACTCAGGACACTCACTGTCCCCCACATGGATTAACCCTTTGCCATCTGCTGTTACCTTTGTTTTCCTTGAAACTGTACCTGGTTGAAGAACTTCCATGCATGTGGATGATTTTCTGTTAAACAAAGTTACCATAATATTATACCCCTCTCTGCTTTCTTTGTCTTCCTCCCTGTGACCTGACATAACACACACCTGCAGAACACCACTCTACCATCAGCCAGGCACTTTAGGTCAGGGGTGCCCCAGGGGGAGAACTAGGGGGACTACCATCATCATCTCTTGGACTGATATTGAACATGGTGTAATTATACGAAAGAGACAGCAGGTGGCGCCAGCTGGCTGTATTCCTTACATCATACAGGTTCCTATATTGCATCGCAGGTGGCGCTATCTGGCAGTATTCCTTACATCACACAGGTTCCTATATTACACAGCAGCTGCTCCTCTTGCTGGGCCCAGTGGCGTGTGTCTGTAATCCCAGCTACCTGGGAGGCTCAGGCTGTTGGATCACTTGTTTCCAGGAGTTCTGCTCTTCCCTGTGCTATGCTGATCGGGTGTCCGCACTAAGATCAGTGTCAATATGGTGACTCTGGGAAAGCTCAGAGCTACCAGGTTGTCTAAGGAGGGATGAACCAGCCCAGGTCGGGAACAGCTCAGGTCTCATTCCCCAAGCTGATCAGTAGTGGGACTGCACCTGTGAGTAGCCGGTGTAGAGCAGCCTGGACAATACAGTGAGACACAGACATTTACCAGGGCTGTGTAGTCGGAGTTGTGGAGTCATAGTCGGAGCTAGTTTTGGCTGAAGTCGGAGTCGGAGTTGGAGTCGGAAAAAAATGTACCGACTCCGACTCCAGCTTTAAAAAAAATCTTTCAAAAATTTAGAATTGAGTTTTGATATAAATTTTATAAGTTTTGCTCATCAATATATATTATGAGCAACATTCTAATAGGTCACTGAGCTATTGTTTTCTGAGCTGGAAGAGGCCATTGTGTGGGGGGAGATCTGTGCTGTTCTCTTCCTGGATGCTAGATGACTGTATATGAGCAGCCGTGTAATATGGAGATATCCTGTGTAATATAGAGGAGGAGGAGACATAAGTAGTGTAGCAGTAACATCTGTCCTGTGGTGTTTTCTCTATTGGAGAAGATTGTGTGTTTTTTCTTCAGTGTTCCATGGCTGCAGCTGTGTGTGTGTGTGTGTGTGTGTGTGTGTGTGTGTGTGTGTGTGTGTGTGTGTGCGCTATGGCTGCAGCAGGCTGTGTGTATGAGTGTGTGTGTGCTATGGCTGCAGAAAAGCTATGTGTGTATGCTATGGCTGTAGCAGGCTGTGTGTGTGTGTGCTCATGCGTGCCCCCACAGTGCCCCTCAACATCGCTATGTGTGACCCCTCTGTATCACTATGGCTGACCCCTCTGTATCACAGGTATCTGGCATTGTTAGCAGTGTTTCTTTGTGTATGGTGAATATTTAGTTAGAAACATAGAAGACTGTCAGCAGGAAAAGACCACTTGCTCCATCTAGTCTAGTTGTGAGTAGTTCAGGACATGGAGGCTGGAGACTGGCTGCATCCACTGCACACACAGGAGAAGCTGCTTTATACCCAGTATTCCTTTATTCACTCAGAAGTTGCACCATGATCATGTAGGAACATTAGGGAGAAGTTGCTGAGCCAGTGTGATAATAACTCCCCTGGTATCTGACCGTCCATTTATGAAGGAGCAGGAGTTGAAGTCGGGAGTCGGAGTCGGTCCTGATAAAATTCAAGGAGTCGGAGTTGGAGTCGGTCCTGATAAGATTCAGGAGTCGGAGTTGGAGTCGGAGCTGCGGCTAACCGACTCCACAGCCCTGTCTGCAGGGCCATTTCGAAGGAAGTATTGTGCTATCTGGTGTAATCCAAGCCAGGGTCTATTTATCCTTGTTACACCTAGTCGCTGACTAGAGTGCATCCCGGCCAGCTGTACTGATTCCCCTGGATATAATAGCTCTGCATAGAGCTGTGCTTAGTGCACAACCAACTAAGGTGAGTGTGCAGTTACAGGCACCTTGTCTTGCACTGTTTGTCTGACCTACTTATACCAGGGCTGTAAACTCGGAGCTAGTTTTGGGTGGAGTTGGAGTCATGAAAAATGTACCCACTCCGACTCCAGCTTTTAAAAAAATCTTATAAGTTTTGCTCATCAATATATTTTATGAGCAACATTCTAATAGGACACTGCCCCTATTAGATAAGGGTGAAAAGAGTTGTCGGTCACTATTTGGCAGTTTGTTTCTGAGCTTAAAGAGTCCATTGTTTGGGGGGAGATCTGTGCTGTTCTCTTCCTGGATGTTGGATGATTGTATATGAGCAGCAGTGTAATGAAAAGGAGGAGGAGAAGCCATAAGCCATAAGTAGTGTAGACTGTGTGTTTGTGCGCTATGACTGCAGCAGATTATGTGTGTGTGTGCTATGGCTACAAGTTTATTAGGTATGCATTAAAAGTACATCTAGTACCAATATTTACAATGAAAGATTCTCCAAACAACATAAGGCCATATCAGAGAGCTAAAAGTCAGTCTGTCTCGTCGTGTCTAGGAACCATCTGTCCAATGTCCACAGATATCAATTCCAAAGTTCAAACACTCACAGAAATTTCTGACAGCTCTCGACCAATTCATAAATGCCAATGCACAACAATATGTATCGTGCTCCTAGTGGTCCAAAACCATAATGTCCAGTTGGAGCCAGGAGACTGTTTAGACCATATTTCCCATTAAACCATCTCTCCCAACGGCGTTTCAGTAACACCGTACGTTACGTCATCAGGGGCCGTAGGGTAAAAGGGTCAGTATAAGTAAGGGTACATAGATCATGTCACATAACAAAAACAATATTCATAGGCATGTTTAATACGCCAATAGGTAATGTGAACAGCAATTAATTGTTAATGTTGCCGCCTACTGTACTCACTGTGCCCCCATATAAGCGACCCTCGGGATGATGTCTCACGTGATAATTCTACACATGTGGACACTGTGTGATATAGAGGGATAGTATCAATGCCTGCAGTCATGTAACCTCAAGTTACTCAATATATGTGTACTGTCATACTAAATCCCCTATTAGGGTCTATCGAGACACAGGTTGGTATGTGTAACCGTTTAACCTATGAGCAAATCATTAGACTAGAGCCAAATCTAGAACAGAGCTAAAAGTTTGCAAGAAACAAAATGGAAGGCCGTAACCTGTTACTTACAGTATGCGTGCAGCTTGGAGGTGTGCTCCTGACATCTGCTTTGGCAGAGTGCCGGGAGTGCCGCCAGCCGCCAACTCTTGTAGCTGCTGCACGGCCCGGCGCGTCTGACGTCACACGTACCAAAGGCGCGCGCTGGAGACTCGTCCCTCCCCCTGCACGCCCGAGAGATAACATGGTGCTCGTGGGAGCGCCAATTCTAGATGTAGCAGGCAAAGTTAAGGGCCTCATTAAGACCGTGAGGTGTGATGGTCTGCAGGGTATAAATCCATCTTGTTTCTTCTGGAGTAATGTTTTATCCATGTCTCCCCCTCGAGGGATGGATTGAGGCTTTCTATGGCTATGAATTTGAACGTATCATTGTTACCTCCATGGTGTTCGCGGGAGTGTATAGCTAGAGGAGTATCCCGTTTTGTTCCTTATATCCCCTAGATGTTCTAAGATACGTTTTCTCCACTCCCTTATAGTTTTGCCCACATACTGTTTCCCACACTAACAAGTAGCCAAATAGATCACAGCTTTGGAGCTGCAGTTAATAAAGGAGCTAATTTTGTAGGTCTTGGATGTTTGGCTTACTTCTGAATGTCTTAGTTTTGAGCACAGTAGGACAGGCCCTGCAGTGTCCACAGCTGTATGTACCTGCACCCTTTTGTGTATATAACCATGTTTTGGGTTTTTCAACAGGTGATAGATGGCTTTGTGTCACCTTATCACCTAAACTCCCTTCCGGTAGGTGATTAAGGATAATCTCCTATGACTTCGCTCAAATCCGGATCCATTTTAAGGATGTTCCAATGTTTTCTAAAGATTTCCCTGATTGGTCCAGATTCACTATCATAAGTTTCTATAATACGCATAAGCCCCTTGGATTCTTCTCTCTTCCTGGGGTTCAGTAGCTCCTCCCTCTGTTTATTTTGGGCTAGATGGAAGGCATCCCTTAATGTATAGTCCGGGTATCCCCTTTCCCTGAATCTGTCCCTAAGGTCTTTAGCTTGCTTAAGGAAATCATCCTCGGTCGAACAATTTCTTCTATTACGGAGGTATTGTCCCCTAGGGATTCCCCTCTTGAGGGGTGCTGGGTGACAACTTTCCCACTCTAGAAGGCTATTCGTAGCCGTCTTTTTCCTAAAGATGGTCGTCTCAAGATACCCCTGTGTGGTTTTCGTGATCTTAACGTCCAGGAACGTCAGGGAGAGCTCATCGATTTTCATAAGTGAATCTCAATCCTATCTTCTTATTATTCAGTAGATCGATAAAACGGGAGAACTCTGCTTTGGTCCCTTCCCACAGGATGAAAATATCATCAATGAAACGTGACCAATAGGTTGGCATGGCTCCAAACGTCTCTCTCTCGTTCGTAAAAACAACGTTGGCCTCCCACCAACCCAGGAGCAAATTTGCGTATGTGGGGGCACAAGGGCTCCCCATCGCGGTGCCCCTGAGTTGGTGGTAATAGCAGCCATCAAATAAAAAGAAGTTTCTAGTTAAGATGAATTTAACTAGACAAAGAACAAACTCATTATGCCGTTGCATATGTGTGCCCCTTGTAGAAAGGAAGTGACCCACCTCTTTCAGTGTCCAATCATGTGGAATAGAAGAGTAAAGGGCCTCCACATCAATGCTACCAAGTAAGTGTTCGGTTCAACTATGAGGGTGTTCAATATTTTTTAGTAAATCCATTGTGTCCCTTGTGTATGATGGGAGGGCTACAACAAATTCTCTAAGGACTTTATCCACATATATTCCTAGATTATGCGTGATACTCCCAATACTGGAGACTATTGGTCTACCCTTTAGTGGTGTTGTCCCCTTATGGATCTTTGGCAGTGCGTAAAATGTAGGAGTAATGGGTGCCCTGGGGAGGAGAAAGAGAAATTCATTCTCATCAATTAGATCTAGCTCTCTGGCTTGTCGTAGGATCCCTTTTAAACTCATCAGTATAGGTTTTTGTGGGGTTAGCAGTCAAGATTTCATAGGTGTTCTGGTCCTTCCAAAAGTCTGAGACACATATCTACATAGTCCTTCCTGTTCAGCAACACGATATTACCCCCTTTATCCGCAGACTTGATTACAAGTTGGGGATTCTTTTGCAGGTCTCTAAGTGCCGAACGTTGGCTGTAGCTGAGGTTGTGGAAGTGCTGTGTTGGTGTCAGCTGTTGAAGGTCCCTAGTTACCAAGTCCTGGAATACCTCAATACAAGAGATGTCTCCCACCGGTGGGAACTTGGTGCTTTTAGGCTTACAGTCTGTGAAGGGGCCGCTTCCCCTAGATCTCGTGTTAGTCTCAAGTAGTCCCGTAAGCTCCCTAACTGCAGGTAGGTCTTCTATACAGATGCCAAGCTCCTGGCAGTCCCTTCTGTCCTTCTGTCTGTATGTTTTGTGCCATTTCAGTTTTCTTGTAAACAGATTGATGTCCTTCGTCCAGGTGAATGGGTCATAGTCAGTGGTGGGTACAAAAGAAAGGCCATATGAGAGTACTTTTATGTGTTCATCGGTTACGGGGACGGTGGACAAGTTTAAGACCTGGGTCTGTTCTACCGTCCCATGTGTTTTGTGCCTTGTGGTGGTTGTTGACGGGATGGAGGTCCATACTTTCCCCTCCCCCGTTTCTTCCCTAAAAAAGGTTGGGCTGAGGAAGGTGCATACGATGTAGAAGAGCTGTCGCCACATGTGTTGTTGTTATATTGTCCAGATGCGGGCGGTCCTACTACGTGACCTATTAGGGTCGTCTCTAGTCCTCCCTGTTCTCCTGTTTCCCTCCCTTGGTTGGGTGTCAGTGTCAGAGGCCTCTGTATCTGATGATGACAGGTCCGTTTCCTGCTCCCTACTCTTCTTTTGTTTTTCCAAAACTGTATAGGCTCTGTTCTCTCTGAAATCCTGGAGATCCCTGGAGAATTGAGCGTGCTTCCTTTCCTTCAGATGGTATTGGTAGTGTTCAAACTGATGATTTCAGTTGGTCCTCCTTGTTAGCAATTCCGGGTCACTACTAAATTTTAGCACAATCTCCTTTAGTTCCGCAAATTTTGTTACTAGCTACCTCTAAGTTAGTTTTTTCTTCTTCTAGGAGAAAAGCCAGTGTTCATGTTCATTGCCTATACAAGAAAAACTGGCCCCTACATCGCCATACCTGCCTTTGGTAATTCTCTTAATGCCAACCTCTTACACTTGAGGTTCACATTGGAGTGGAATACCTAAAGCATTTCCTTTATAGACTTAACTTTAGTTGGCAATATACACGAACAGACAGTGAGTACCAACACGTATCACAAGCCCATAGCTGGCAATACTATTGTTCCGCCCAATCATGCCATCCACCGCACACAATTAAAGCTGAACCACTAGGGGAACTCACAAGAGCAAATCGTAATTGCTCTGGTGAGGGGATGTGGCTACAAGAAAAACGCCAAGTGTTGGACGGATTGTCTGAACGTGGCTATAAAAATGGATGATAGATCGTGCTGAGAAGAGGGTAGCTGGATGCACACGTGACACTAAATAGGGGAACTTCTTGGTCATTCTTCTGCTAAATTCCCCTCTTTGTTGACTGGTTGTCAGGCCAGCTGTGAAGGCCTCATCCTCTGGAGCAGCAGGAGAAGGATACAGGTAGAATATGAAGCGATAGAGGAGACTGACAAAAAAGCTCAACAACTGGAGAACGTCCGGCAGATGAGGAGCGGGCGTGACGCCCCTGAGGATCAGGTGGGGACAGAGATGGCTGAGCCGCAGGTATCAGCCTCATACATAGACCCACATTAGATTTCCACTGTGGTTATTGGTGTGGAAATGGCACAGATTTTCCCTTTGAGAAATAATCCCACAAGATTTCTGCTGCACTTAATCCCTCCTTGACTGTAGTGCTGCAAAAAAAAATTTTGAAAAAAAAAAAAATGCGAAGATGGTAAATAAAGATATTAGGGGGAGATTTATTAAACCTTATGAGGAACTATATGTTCCTATAGTGCACGGAGCGCTGAGGATGAGAAGGATTCTTGCTTTCATCCTCAGCACCGTTTCCCGGGATATGAGGAGATTAATCCACATGCTAATAATTGTTTTGGTGCACTGTCCAGCCCCGCTCTGCCGATATTCATTAGGGGGGGGGGGAGCGGCCAGGGGGCAGATCAGTACATGTTGGAGCTGTATACAGAATACAGTGTCCTACTCCTGTATTCCCTCCCATAGGCTGCCGGCACTTCATACCAGCAGCCTATGGGACGCCGGGACATGACCTCTCCGGCAGGCGTGATGATGTTGACGTCATCACGCCTGCCGGAAGTCCCGTCCCTGTGGCTCGCAAGATGGAGCCAGAAGAGGAGGAAGAGCTGCTGCCTGCAGCCACACAGGTGAGTATAGATGTTTGTTTTTTTAGGGGCACCTCTGGGGCATTATTAGTTCATGGGGGCACCTCTGGGGGCATTATTAGTTCATGGGGGGCACCTCTGGGGGCATTATTAGTTCATGGGGGGGCACCTCTGGGGGCATTATTAGTTCATGGGGGCACCTCTGGGGGCCTTATTAGTATATGGGGGCACCTCTGGGGGGCATTATTAGTATATGGGGGACACCTCTGGGGGCATTATTAGTTCAAAGGGGGCACCACTGGGGGCATTATTAGTATATGGGAGCACCTCTGGGGGCATTATTAGTATATGGGGGCACCTCCGTGGGCATTATTAGTTCATGGGGGCTTCTCTGGGTGCTCTATTAGTATATGGGGGGAACCTCTGGGGCATTATTAGTTCATAGGGGGCACCGCTGGGGGCATTATTAGTTCATGGTGGCATCTCTGGGGCATTATTAGTATATGGGGGACACCTCTGGGGGCATTATTAGTTCATAGGGGGCACCTCTGGGGGCATTATTAGTTTCATGGGGGCACCTCTGGGGGCATTATTAGTTCATGGGGGGCACCTCTGGGGGCATTATTAGTATATGGGGGCACCTCTGGGGGCAAATATTAACTCATGGGGGCACCTCTCTGGATGCATTATTAGTATATGGGGGGCACCTCTGGGGGCATTATTAGTTCATGGGGGCTTCTCTGGGGGCATTATTAGTATATGGGGGCACCTCTGGGGGCATTATTAGTTCATGGGGGCACCTCTAGGGGCATTATTAGTTCATGGGGGCACCTCTGGGGGCATTATCAGTATATGGGGGCACCTCTGGGGGCATTATTAGTTCATAGGGGCACCTGTGGGGGCATTATTTGTTCATAGGGCACCTCTGGGGGCATTATTAGTATAAGGGGGGGACCTCTGGGGCATTATTAGTTCATGAGGGCACTCTGGGGGCATTATTAGTATATGGGGCATCTCTTGGGGCATAAGTTCATGGGGGCACTCTGGGGCATTATTAGTTCATGGAGGCACCTCTGGAGGCATTATTAGTATATGGGGGCACCTCTGGGGGCATTATTAGTATATGGGGGCACCTCTGGGGGCATTATTAGTATATGGGGCACCTCTGGGGCATTATTAGTTCATAGGGGCACCTCTGGGGCATTATTAGTTCATGGGGGCACCTCTGGGGCATTATTAGTTCATGGGGCACCTCTGGGGGCATTATTAGTATTTGGGGGCACCTCTGGGGGCATTATTAGTTCATAGGGGGCACCTCTGGGGGCATTATTAGTTCATAGGGGGCACCTCTGGGGAATTATTAGTTCATGGGGGCACCTCTGGGGGCATTATTAGTATATGGGGGCACCTCTGGGGGCATTATTAGTATATGGGGGCACCTCTGGGAGCATTATTAGTATATTTGGGCACCTCTGGGGGCATTATTAGTATATGGGGGCACCTCTGGGGGCATTAGTTCATGGGGGCACCTCTGGGGGCATTATTAGTTCATGGAGGCACCTCTGGGGGCATTATTAGTATATGGGGGCACCTCTGGGGGCATTATTAGTATATGGGGGCACCTCTGGGGGCAATGTTAGTATATGAAGGGACCTCTGGGGCATTATTAGCTCATATGGGCACCTCTGGGGGCATTATTAGTTCATGGGGGCACCTCTGGGGGCATTATTAGTATATCGGGGCACCTATGGGGCATTAATAGCTCATGGGGCACCTCTGGGGGCATTATTAGTATATTGGGGCACCTCTGGGGGCATTATTAGTATATAGGGGCACCTCTGGGGGCATTATTAGTTCATGGGGAGGACTTCTGGGGACATTATTAGCTCATGGGGGCATCTCTGGGGGCATTATTAGCTCAGGGGGGCACCTCTGGGGGCATTATTAGCTCATGCGGGCACAGCAGGGAATCCTACATACAGGGGGCATAGCAGGGGATCCTACATACAGGGGGCATCCCAAACAGCGCAGTTACTTTGGGAGCCTACAGGAGGGAGAAAGGGAAGGAAGTTGCTATAAATGTGCGGAGCCCTAAATTGCTTGTCTCGTAGGTTCTGAAAAGATGAAATGTATCTGGAAAGGAATCATCATGGAGGTCTGGGCTGGATGGAGAGGAAAGGGAAAGTGACGCCTCAGATCAAAGAAGACGTCACCTGTGAGTCCCTGTATGACACTTTTCTTATTTTGTAGAACATCATTTAGTAGGGGTTCCCCCGAGGTGACAGCTACTACATTATCTGTACTCAGAGATATCACTGTTATCTGTGGTGTTACATAGGACTGCAGGTGATATCAGTTGACTTCTCCAGGTTGCAGAAGTTCAAACTTCATTGTGCCCTGCTGACAGTTTATTATGGGAGTTGTAGTTTTGCAGCATGTGGCTCTTCAGGTTGCAGCACTAAACCCCCATTGTTTCCAACTGGCAGTTTATGATGAGAGTTGTAGTTTTTCAGCTGGAGAGTCAAAGATTGGAATACAATGATTAGACAATGAAACAGTACAGTCCATTAATTATAGGGGGAAGTAGTGCAGTACATGAGGTGGAGGCAGTGACAGTGCATTAGAACATGGATGGCACATTAGAGTAATTGGATATAACGTTAGATATGACTTTGCCTGAATCAGGGTGAGATGGGGGGCCCCAAGCTAACATTTTGCACCAGGACCCATCAGCCTTTAGTTACGCCCCTGGTGAGAGATATCACCAGTAGTAATAGTTTCCCTTTAACATTGCAGTACAAAGTGTATAACACTGTCATTAGCTCTGTAGGTGTTCAATGGATGACAGATTCGCTATAAAGGAATTATCTAGGATTAGAAAAACATTCTTCCACAAATAGCGACATACGTGTCCTCAGGTTGGTGTGGTATTACAACTCAGTTCTATTGACTTCAGTGGATCTGAGCTGCAATTCCATAAACAAACTGAGGACAGGAGTGGTGCTGTTTCTATAGGAATACGGTCATGTTTTACTAATCCTGGATAACCTCTTTAAGGTTTTTAGTCTGGTTTTGCCAAACAAATAAAGGTTGTTCTGGAGACGCAAAAATACCCCCCTTAATTTACTAATACATTGCTTTAATAAAGTTACATTACTTTGTAAGATAACTTTATTAAAATAAATGTATGTATTTTGGTAGCAAATAGTCGACCATTTATTCATACATTTCCAGCAGGAATAAAAGGAGTGACACAATGCAGAGCTCAGAAGAGACGCTCCACAATTGCTTTCGGGAATATGAGTTTTTCCTAACCAGACATGTCAGGAGAGCTGACCGATCCTCCAGATCCTCTGATCAGTGCTTTACTCTCTCATATAGTCGGCAGTGTGATAACTTGTGTACAAATGATTCTGACCACTGTATGGCGGTATTATTGGCTGTATTGTTCTTTGTGTAGCGGTAATGGATACTTGTCACCTGTGCCTGATCATGTGACTTGGTGTTTCCATGGTCCACTGTTATTTTCCTTCTTATGACCATAGTGTAGTTCACATGTTTAAGCAGGTATCGAACACTGTCATCAAGTAAAGCAAGAGTGCTGTGACATGCGTTGTGTACTGCAATAGGAGGTAACACCCCCCCCCCCACACACACACCACACCTACACCTAATGGGGAAATTGCCTAACTACCGGGGGCATCTACTTATGAGGGGGGATTAACCTACTGCACTTCTGCCCCTTCATTCTAGCAATCAGTAAGGGTCTCAGCACCTTTTCCCCACCCACACAATCTTCTAGCGTGTCACTATGACATATCAGAAGTTTGTCCAAATAATAGGAAACCTTTAAAAAAATGTTAAATAAAAAATATAAGAAAACTGCCCACTTGATGAAAATTTAACTCACCCCCTTTTTCCCATTTTTCAAATAAAATGTAACTAAAAACAGCCAGACTTGGTATCACCATGTGCGGAATGATCCGGACACTACCTGGAAGTAAAGACACAGACACAAAGATGTAACGGTGGCAAAAAAAGATATTTTATTTCAAGTTATAGGGAGAGTAATTTGACATGTATGACTGTGGGGGCTGTGAGGCTGAGATGATCCTGAGGAAGGCAAAAACCCCTAAGAGGGAAGAGTCAATTGTCCTCAAGGGGAAAAATTCCTTCCCGACCCCAAATGTGGCGATCAGAGCAAGTCCCAGGATCACAGCCGCTATCTATGTGTAGTGCATGTTTATGTGTATATATATATATGTGTGTGTGTGTGTAGTCGTCATGTGTCTGTGAGGTGCGATACTTACCAGGCCTGTAGCGGAGAGTTCAGGGATAATAGCGCTGTGTAAGATCACTGTGGTCAATGGCCCCAGGGCTACAAACAAGCAGCTATTATTCCTGAACTCTCCAGGTGCCAGATGGGAAATACTCACCCGGCTGCTCCTGGGGTGTAGAGGGTCATCAGGAGGTGGTGGTTTCTGATGCAGCCGGATATTGGAGGATGCCCAGTCAGTTCTGATGGATGTTAATTTGCCTACGGATGCTACAGACACCTCCTCCAGACTCCTACAGATGTTAAAGGAGTCTTCTCCCCTTTTTCTGATGTTATAGGGGGCCTACTACTTTTCCCCATTTGAGGCAAATGAACCCCAATGATGTGAATGGCGCCTCATTGCCTCTAGGTGTTACAGTGGTTATCTGGGGAGCTGAACAGGCATTTCCTTTCCTCTCTCACCGGCATCTCACTTCCAGTTTGGTGACATCTCATCCCGACAACTTCTGACCTGGTATAGGTGGCGGCTGAGGTAGGAGATCAGGTACTATGGTGTGATAACCACATGTGGGTGAAACCAGTCCCACCGGTAGTGGCCAATATATGCATAATGATGGAATATCATGTGTACATTGGCTACCACTGGTTTCACCCACATGTGACAATCGCAGCCCAGTACCTGCCCCACTAGTCTCAGCCCGCCGCCTTTATGCCAAGTCAGATAGTGTAGAATGAGAAGACATCAAACCGGAGGAGAGACAAAAGGAAAGATAATGCCTTCTAGCTCCCTAGCTAACTTATCTAAGGGCGGCCTCCTCCAGACCCCTCTAGGTGTTCTTAGAGTCTAGTCCTCCTATTTTTGATGGTAAAGGGAGGCTCCTCCTTCCCCCATGTGAGGCAAATAAACCCACCTGATGTTACGGGCCCCTAATTTGCCTCTAGATGTTAAAAGGAGTTTATCTGGGGAGCTGAATAGATATTTCCACCATTACCAGCATCTCACTTCCAGTTCGGACTCACCTCATTCCAACATCTTCTGACCTGGCAAAGGTCTGAGACAGTAGATCAGGTACTATGGTGTGATCGCCAAATGTGGGTGAAACTCACCGCCAGCAGTGGTCAATGTACGTGCAATGTTGTGATGACATCGGCAACATTGTTTGTACATTGGCCGCCACTGCTTTCACCCACATGCAACAATCGCAACAAAGTACCTGCCCCACTGTCTCAGGCCGCCTCCGTTTTGCTAGGTAAGAAGATGATGGTGTGAGAGGAGACCAAACCAGAAGTGAGAAGCCGGCGAGGAAGGAAATGCCTTTTTAGTTACTTAGATAACCCCTTTAAGGGCACCTCCTCCAGACCCCTCTAAGGTGTTGTGAGTGTCTACTCCTCCTATCTCTGATGGTAAAAGGGGGCTCCTCCTCCCCCATGTGTGGTAAATATATCCTCCGGATGTTATGGGCGCCCCATTTACCACTTGATGTTAAAAGGGGTTATCTGGGGAGCTGAAAAGATATTTCCTTTCCACCATTACCAGCATCTCACTTCCAGTTCGGGACTCATCTCATTCCCAACATCTTTTGACCTGGCAAAGGTCTGAGACAGTAGATCAGGTACTATGGTGTGATCACCACATGTGGGTGAAACTCGCCGCCAGCAGTGGTCAATGTACGCGCAATGTTGTGATGACAGCGGCAACATTGTTTGTACATTGGCCGCCACTGGTTTCACCTGCATGCACCAATCACAACAAAGTACCTGCCCCACTGTCTCAGGCCGCCTCCGTTTTGCCAGATAAGAAGATGATGGTGCGAGAGTAGACCAAACCAGAAGTGAGACACCGGCGAGGAAGGAAATGCCTTTTTAGTTGCCTAGATAACCCCTGTAAGGGCGCCTCCTCCAGACCCTCTAGGTGTTCTTAGAGTCTAGTCCTCCTATTTTTGGTGGTAAAAGGGGGCTCCTCCTTCCCCCTTGTGAGGCAAATAAATCCTCCGGATGTTAACTGGCCCCTAATTTGCCTCTAGATGTTAAAAGGGGTTATCTGGGGAGCTAAAAGATATTTCCACCATTACCAGCATCTCACTTCCAGGTCGGGACTCATCTCATTCCAACATCTTCTGACCTAGCAAAGGTCTGAGACAGTAGATCAGGTACTATGGTGTGATCACCACATGTGGGTGAAACTCGCCGCCAGCAGTGGTCAATGTACGCGCAATGTTGTGATGACAGTGGCACATGTGTACATTGGCCGCCACTGGTTTCACCTGCATGCACCAATCACAACAAAGTAACCTGCCCCACTGTCTCAGGCCGCCTCCGTTTTGCAGGTAAGAAGATGATGGTGTGAGAGGAGACCAAACCAGAGTGAGACACTGGCGAGGAAGGAAATGCCTTTTTAGTTACCTAGATAACCCCTTTAAGGGCACCTCCTCCAGACCCCTCTAGGTGTTGTGAGTGTCTACTCCTCCTATCTCTGATGGTAAAAGGGGGCTCCTCCTTCCCCATGTGTGGTAAATGTAGTCCTCCGGATGTTATGGGCGTCCCATTTACCACTTGATGTTCCGGACGCCTCCTCCTCCAGACAGCTCCAGATGGTCGGGTGTCTTCTCCTCACTCTGGCGGCGCTGTGTTACCTAGATAGGATATATAACAAGCAATGTGTTAATAATGACAGGTTACATAATAGGCTCCATATGAATATACAGTCAGAATAAAGTGATCTGAGGTGTGATGGGATTTTGGGTACTCACCTTTACTCCTCCTTGGTGGCGCAGCAGCAGCAGAACAGCGCCCGCAGTCTATAAGGGGAAGGAGAAAAACCAGCATGACTTTCCTGAGATCAGACCCGTCAGCAGTGATAGGGGAATAGACATTACACTGGAGAGAGGGGACTCAGTGCTATCCTAGTGGGTGAGATACAGGCGGCACCATGTCACTTGTATGTCTCTATTATGTACATGAGGCCTTTCGTGGTTATTATATGTGACTGGTAATATAATATATAGTGATGACATGAGGATATACAGTGCAGCGATAGAGTTGTGTTATCATGTAACTGTATCATCCCATATATTTACCTGGATAAGATGGATCTCCTCCTGCTGCTGCTTCTGCCGAGGAGAAATGACCAAGAAATGGAGGGAAATCAATGGTTAGTGTAAGGAAACCAGAATTTCTGAGCAGATTATATAGAAACAATGCTCTTTTACCAGCCCTATTCACACCTGCAGTAATATACTATTCACCATTACCCACAATAGAAATTAGATCCCACCTCCAAATAGAGCGCCCCCGTCCTCTCTCTATATACAGCATGATAAATAACAATTCCTTGCTTCACAATGTTATAGGTTTTGTTTCATTACCTGGGGATCTCCATGGGCCGTCCCTTCGTCCTCCTCGTCCTCCTCTTCTTCTCTGTGTATAGAACGTAAACCATCTCATATATAAATATATTGTTATATTACACATTAAATATTTTATTGTAAAGAAGGTGATTGCAATAGTAATGTAGTGAGCTGTACACTGCTCTATACAATGACCATATAGTACTGTATATTGCAGGTACAGCCAGCTAAAGTATAAAGTGTACTGGGGACCTTAACAACTAAGTCCCAGTGTCAGCAGTTTGTAATGTGAATAAATGCTGTTAAAATAATAGAAAAATATGATTCTATGTCTAACTAGAGCGCCCCCTATCCTGCCCTCCCACTGCTCTTCTCTCTATACAGGATGGGAAAAAAATAAACGTGTATTCACAATACTATAAGCTTTGAGCCCTCACCTGGGGATGTCGTCAGCCACGTCCTCTTCCTCGTCGACGTCGATTTCACTGTGTAGAGAACATACACCAGCTTGCATATATATATAGATATATATATATATATATTATATATATATATACACACACACATTCTGTCTTCCTGTCACTCCTCTCTCTATACAATATAGTAAAAAAAAAAAAAAACTTGTATTCACAATACTATAAGCTTTGAGCCCTTACTTGGGGATGTCCGCCAGCCGCGCCATCTTCTCGTCGTCGTCGATTTCACTGTGAACATACACCAGCTTGTATGTATATATATATATATATATATATATATATATATATATATATATATATATACACACACAACATATACACATCCTGTCTTCCCTGACGCTCCTCTCTCTATACAGGATGGTAAATAAATAAAAATGTATTCACAATGCAATAAGCTTTGAGCCCTCACCTGGAAAAGTCCGCAGCCTCGTCCGCCTCCTCCTCTTCGTCAGTC
Organism: Dendropsophus ebraccatus; assembly: GCF_027789765.1. Lineage (NCBI taxonomy): Eukaryota > Metazoa > Chordata > Amphibia > Anura > Hylidae > Dendropsophus > Dendropsophus ebraccatus. The sequence goes on along the minus strand of NW_027210118.1, from coordinate 62,589 downwards.
TCACTGTATATAGAACATAAACCAGCTTGTGTGTATAAATATATATAGACATTTATTAAAACTGGAGTAATCCAGCAGGACCTGTACCTACCACAAGGCAGCTGCAGAGATCTACAAGTGCTCCGCAGCAGGTATAGAAATCTACAAGTGCTCAGCAGCAGGTATAGAAATCTACAAGTGCTCCGCAGCAGGTGTAGGTTTCTGCCCTGATTTTTCCCTGTTTTTCGGCATAAACCAGGATAAATTAGTAGCAGATGGAGGCCACAGCTTTTTGTGCCCTTTCTCAATGTGCTCAGGGCTGCACATATATAAATCTGCCCCATAGTTTTTGGGATATGGGAATATACATATGTGAGTTTTTGGCGGGAACAGATATAAATGGACTCATATAATCAATCTATATCATGGAGATGGATGATTATATCTCCGCTGCTTCTTCATACTTACACGATGGTCTCCAGGCTCGGGATCCAACCGTGAAGCGGGGTACTTGTCGTCTCTGTAACTAGAGAACATAGGGTTGGTTAGGATGATTGGTACCTTTGTCCCATTTGTAACTTTCAGAAAATGTTATTTATTGTGATATCTCAATAAGAACATGAAATCCATCAGGATATTTATTAACCCCTTGTCATCACTGCCAGTTTTCCCCTTAAGGGGATGTGCACATTGAGGAATAGGCGAGGAATTTAAAGCGGGATCCGCTCTTAGGGTGTGTTCACTCTTCAGAATCTGCACGGATAATCTCCAGTGGATTCCGCCGCTCGCCCCTGCTCGCACACGTGTGCCTCTCCACCTGTCCCATTCTATGGTCGGGCGGATTTCGACATCTGCCCAAAGAATTGACATGCCAATTCGTTGGGCGGATGGCGGAATTCCCCCCGACCATAGAATGGAGTCAATGGAACAGGAGGAGATGCTGGCAAGTGGAATCCGTGGCAGGTTATCCGTGCGGATTCCATAATGTGAGCACACACTAAATTTCCGCTTGAAATTCTTCCCATAAAATTTGAATAGAGCAATTCCATTGTGTTCAATGGTATTTCTGCTTTGTTGTTCACACAGCAGAATTTTCTGCCGCCCATCCGCCTTCCGACAAAGAATTGACTTGTCAATTTTTTGGGCCGATTCCAGCAGGGAGAATCCTATAGAAGTCATGGGGTTTGAATTCTGCTTGAATTCCGCTTGAATTCTGCTCCTATTCTGCCAGAGCTGAATAGATGAATTTCAAGCAGAAAACTTTCCTCTTCAATTCCTCGCTGGTAACCCGCCTCGGATTAGGGCCACTTGTGCTGGAACGCATCTCCACCCATGCCATAGACTCTGTTCTATGGTCGGGTCATATTCCGCCATCCACCCGAAGAATTGACAAGTCAATTCTTTGGGTGGACGGCGGAATCCGTCCGACCATAAAATGGAGTCTATGGCAAGGGCAGAAATGTGTGCGAGCGGGGGCGAAAACTATTGTAAAAATAATTAATTAGATTTTTTGCTATTTTCGTGTAGTGTAATTACCTGAATATCCACGGGGCGTCCATCACGGCCATCTTCCACTATTACATAATAATAAAAATAAATAATTGCATATTATAAAGGGGGATATTAGTCCTGTCCTCCAAGTGCTGCATGTTGGGGGAAGTTTTATAGAAACATGTACATTGGAAATCCACTGGCCCAGATTTATTAGACCAGATGATCTGACTATAAATGCGCTGTTAGCACTGGGATTTGGGTTGGAATATTTTTGTGTCAATTTTGCACAAAATCTATGCAAAAAAAAACTCTGTATAAAGTACAGTATGTTAGTTCACCTTAAAAAAAGTTCTTCTTACTTTTTTATATTAAATCAAAGGACAATTTTTTTTAAATACCCAAGGGGATGTTGCTAGGCATCAGATCCCTCCTGTGGTACCTGTAAGTGTCTTTAAGGTGTGGCTTAACCTGTAAAGTGCCACTGCTTCCCTAGCTCCAAGCCCCCCATTAGCCTTTCCCCCATCAGCGTGACTGATTGTTTGGCTTGGCCGTCAGTCAGGATGATAGAGGAGACTTATGCTACGTTTACACGGAACAGTAATTCGCCTGATCGTACGATTAACAATGTCGGAGTAGCAGGTTTTTTTTCATAACGATCAGCATTTAGACGGTAAGATATATCGTACGAAAATTCGTTTTGCGATCGTTTTAAGATTGCTTAGCCGGCTGAAAGCCCGCCCACCAGGGGGCTAACGGGGCGGCGGGGGTGGCGATCGAGCAGGCGCAGGGGGCTGTAGGATGCGTGGCCGGGCTTCGGAGGAGCGGGGGCCGGGCTGCGGGCGGGCGGACTTTCGCGACGACCGTTTACACGAAGCGATCAGCGAAATTTTTGCGAACGACCGTCGATGATTTGAGAACTTGTTCAAAGATCAAAATTAACGATTTCTCGCTCGTTGTTTGATCGTTCACTGTGTTTACACGTACGATTATCGTTCGAATTTGGAACGTTATCGCGCAAATTTGCACGATAATCGTTACGTGTTAAACGCAGCATTATGGTGCGTTTTACACAGACAGATTTATCTGAAAGATCTTTGAATCCAAAACAGGAACAGACTATAAACAGGGATCAGGTCACAAAGGAAAGACTGGGATCTATCCCCTTTTCAAATCCATTCCTGGCCTTGGCTACAAAATCTGTCAGATAAACTTTCTGTGTAAACGCACCCTAGTTCAGACAAATCGCCATGTTACACGGCCTGATTGACAATGTAAATGAGCACCAATCTGCTAGATCGACGCTCATTTACTGAGCCTATTACCCAGCTCAATAATCGTGCAGCATGGACTGTATATATATTTGTTGTTAGCGATGTCCGTGTAGCCCTTGTCTTTAGTGTAAAATAATAAAGTATATACATACCTGCTACGCTCCCCAATGCTTCTACCCAGTCCCGGTATCTTCCTGGCTGCTGCTGCCGGGATGATACCGAGGAGCAGGCAGAAGCACCGGAGAGTGTGGCAGGTATGTATATACTTTATTATTTTCTTTACACAGTCATCAGCCGCACATCACTATTACATGTAGAGATATGCAGTCGGAGACTGATGATTTTAGGTCAGGACCAAAAGACACGATCACTCTTTATTACACGGAGCAATGATCCACTGAATGGTCCTGATCCGGCAGATTCCGCTCAGTGTAATAAGGAAGAGCAGCTACCTAAACTCTTGTATGTATTTAGTGCTACGCCCACACTGATAGAGAGAAAATATTTTAAAAGAATAAAGGTGATGTTAAATGCATTAATATGGGGACGGAAAAGAGTAAGAACAAAACTGGAGAACTTATGTATCCCAATGACAAGAGGTGGATTGGGGGTCCCAGACGTGGAAAAATACTATTATGCTTCTGAAATATATTGGTTGGCCAGATGGAAGCAGGATGGGGCAATAGCATTAGTAATGGAACTTGGGATATTTTTCAAATCCTGGAGACAGGAGTTCTGGGGAAGAAAGCTTGGAGTAATGTTGGTCATGGTAAAGACCTAGTTAGAACATAGGAGTGGGTAAAAAAATCTCTAAATAATCAGGGAGTAATGGAATTTGCCCCATTATGGTAAATGATGAGTTAGGAGAAGTTAGGAAATTGGGAGTAGTAAAGTATTGGATGGGGTGGGGGTGAAAACAGTTAGAGATATAATAGACGGAAACATCATAAAGAGTTGGGAGCACTCTAAAAGCAGAATACAAGATAGAGGAAAGACACTGGTTCTCTTATGTTAGATGCAGAAAAGCGTTAGTTGCAAGTCAGAATAATAGTAAGTTGCAAGGATGTAGCCCCAGCCCATTAGTTACAAATTAAGGAGTGGATCAATTAAAAAGAAAGAGATCACAACAATATACTCGCACCTTATAATGGAACAACATATAGGGACTAAAAGTAAGGATAAATGGGAGGGAGTAATCGGGAGGATAGATGAAGATAGGTGGGAGAAAGTGTTGAGAAGTATTAAGGAAGTGTCAAGAGTGGGTAACTATAGAATAATTCAATTCAACTGTCTCTGCTTTATATTTATTGGAATTCTTATCAAAAACCTCCCTTTCCTTATTAGCAGAAAAATGCTGGAGCCGGATGAGATGTGAAAGTCACCGCCATCACTGCTTTTGTCTACTTGGTGTTTTCCGTCACTTTGGGACCTTGGTGTGTGCTCTAGGTATGGCGTCTTTTCTTTACATATGTGTTGTGTGTTTTGTTACGTTTCTTGTTTTTTACTTTACAGTTCATGTGATTGAGGTTGGTTTCACACAAGACAGTTTTTTTTTAAATCTGCCGCTGTAATTATTGAGCCAAAGCCAGGAGTGGATCCGGCAGGTAGGAGACATATAAGCGCTTCCTTTATTGTACCCATTACTTTGAATCCACTTCTGGTTTTGGCTCAAAAACTGCAATGGCAGCTTTCCAAAAAACTGGCATGTGTAAATCCAGCCTCAAAGGGAAACCAATGAATCACATGATCTGCTATGGGGGAAAACACCACAAAAATCAGACACAAGAAAAACACTTTATTTAAACAAAATGCGGCAAGGTTTGCTAGAAAACAATACAAGTAATGTAACATGAAAAAAAGAGAAAAAAATTCAAATCAACTGGTGACTGAAAATGCCAGAGGTTTGTAATCTATGAAAAAATCTCAACTCTGCCATTACTTATCAGATGCTGTATGTCCTGCATGATGTGGTGTTTGCTTACTAGTCTGGAGAGCAGGAGAGGTTTTGTATGGGGATTTCCTGCTGCTCTAGACAGTTCATGACATGGACAGAGGTGGCAGCAGAGGGCACTGTGTCAGACTGGAAAGAATACACCACTTCCTGCAGGACATACAGCAGCTGATAAGTACCGGAAGAGTTGAGATTTTTAAGTAAATTACAAATCTCTGGCACTCTGTAGCACCTGTTGATTTGAAAGATTCCTTTTTTTTTTTTTTTTGCTGAATCGCCCCTTTTAAAAAAAGAAAGCTCCAAATGCTGTTTTCATAGGTTTGTTTTTTAATACCAGATCCCCCTGCAAACTTGTCTGTGTGACTGATTATATTACTATACTATATGTTACTGTGAGATACTTACTCCAAATGCTCCAGACGTTCATCGATGTCGTCGCTGCTGTTGGTGATAGAATAGGGAAGATAGTGAGAACCAAACACACATTAGAGACATCAGTTTTCTGGCCAATAAGAAAAGGATAGTTCAGCAAACATTTTTTTTTTCTTTCAAATCAGCTGGTGCCAGAAAAGTGCCAGAGATTTGTAATTTACTTCCATTAAAAAATCCCAAGTCCTCCATTACTTCTCAGCTGCTGCATGTCCTGCAGGAAGTGGTATTCTTTCCAGTCTGAACAGCAGGAAAGGTTTTCTATGGGGATCTGCTACTGCTCTGGCAGTTCCTGTCCCAGACAGAGGTGGGAGCAGGGAGCAACTGTGTCAGACTGTAAAGAATACACCACTTCCGGCAGGACATACAGCAGCTGATAAGTATTGGAGATTTTTTTTTTAATAGAAGTAAATTACAAAGTAAATTACAAATCTCTGGCACTTTCTGGCAACAGTTGATTTGAAAGAATTTTTTGGCTGAATTACCCCTTTAAAAAATAAAAAATCTCCTTACACTATTTTCATAGGCTTGTTTTTTAAGACGAGGCTATGAAGATACTTACTCCCAATCGTCCGAATCCTCCGCGATGTCGCTGATGTCGCTCCTGTTAGTGATAGAATAGAGAAGATAGTGAAAACCTAACACACATTAGAGACATCAGTGATGATCGGGGTCTATAGGGGAGGAATTATAGGGTCACACAAGTTTTACATTTTTAGTTTTACATTTAACCAAATGCTACAAATTTTGCTAGAAAAAATACAACTAATGTAAAATTAAAGGGATAGTTCAGCAAAAAAGTTTTCTTTCAAAACAGCTGGTGCCAGAAAGTGCCAGAGATTTGTAATTTACTTCCATTAAAGAATCTCAAGTCCCCATTACTTCTCAGCTGCTGTATGTCCTGCAGGAAGTGGTATTCTTTCTATTGTGGAAAGCAGGAGAGGTTTTCTATGGGGATTTGCTACTGCTCTGGGCAGTTTCCTGTCCCAGACTTAGATGTCAGAGAGCAACAGACTGGAAAGAATACACCATTTCCTGCAGAACCTACAGCTGCTGAGAAGTACTGGAATTTTTTTTAATATATGTGAATTACAAATCTTTGGCACTTTCTGGCTACAGCTAATTTGAAATAATTTTTTTTGCTGAATTACCCCTTTAAAAAAAACTCCTAACACTGTAATTTCCATAGGCTTGTTGTTTAAGACGAGACTATGAGATACTTACTCCCAATCCTCTGTGTCCTCCTCGGTGTCGTCCTCGCTCCTGTAAGTGATAGAATAGAGAAGATAGTGAAAACCAGACACACATTAGAGACATCAGTTTTCTGGCAGAACGTCATTAATAAGAGACAATAATGATATTTAGAGACATCCTCACGATGATCGGAGTCTATAGGGGAAGATGCAGTAAAAATAAATAGAAAATAGGATTCTATGTGTAACTAGAGCGCCCCCTATCCTGTCCTCCCCACGCTCCTCTCTCTATACAGGATGGTTAAAGAATAAGCATGTATTCAAAATACTATAAGGTTTGAGCCCTCACCAGGGGATGTCCGCAGCCTCGTCCTCTTCCTCCTCTTCGTCAGTCTCACTGTATATAGATCAGAAACCAGCTCGTGTGTTAAATCTGCCCCATAGTGTTTGGGGATATGTGAATATACATATGTGAGTGTTTGGTGGGGAACACAGATATAAATGGACTCATATTGTCATATCATGTAGATGGATGATTATATCTCCGCTGCTTCTTCATACTTACACGATGGTCTCCAGGCTCGGGATCCAACTGTAGAGCGGGTACTTGTCGTCTCTGTAACAGAGAACATAGGGTTGGTTAGGAGGATTGGTACTTGGTCCCATTTGAAACTATCAGAAAATGTTATTTATTGTGACATCTCAATAAGAACATGAAATCCATCAGGATATTTATTAACCCCTTGTCATCACTGCCAGTTTTCCCCTTGAGGAATAGGCCAGGAATTTGAAGCAGGATGCGCTCTTAGGGTGTGTTCACACTTCAGAATCTGCACGGATAATCTCCAGTGTATTCCGCTGCTCGCCCCTGCTCGCACCTGTGTGCCTCTCCACCTGTCCCATAGACTCCATTCTATAATCGGGCGGATTCCGACATCTGCCCAAAGAATTGACATGTCAATTCTTTGTGCGGATGGCGGAATCCCCCGACTATAGAATGGAGTCAATGGAACAGGAGGAGATGCGAGCAGTGGAATCCATGGCAGGTTATCCGTGCAGATTCCATAATGTGAACACACCCTAAATTTCCGCGTGAAATTCTTCCCATAAATAATGAATAGAGCAATTTTCTATTGTGTTCAATGGGATTTCCGCTCTGTTATTCACACAGCAGAATTTTCCATCAGAATTTTCTGACACGGATCCGCCATCCGACAAAGAATTGACATGTAAATTTTTTTGGGCCGATTCCTCCAGGGGAATCCTATAGAAGTCAATGGGGTTTGAATTCTGCTCCTATTCTGCCAGAGCTGAATAGAGGAATTTCAAGCAGAAAACTTTCCTCTTCAATTACTTACTAGTAACCCGCCTCGGATTAGGCCACACGCGCTGGACCACATCTCCACCCGTGCCATAGACTCCGTTCTAGTGACAAGTCAATTCTTTGGGTAGGTGGCGGAATCTGACCGGCCATAGAACGGAGTCTATGGAACGGGCAGAGATTTGTGCGAGCGGGAGCAAAAGCTATTGTAAAAATGATTTATTTGATTTTTTCTGCTGTTTTAATGTAGTGTAATTACCTGAAAATCCACGGGGCGTCCATCACGGCCATCTTCCACCTATTACATAATAATAAAAAATAATTGCATATTATAAAGGGGATATTAGTCTGTCCTCCAAGTGCTGCATGTTGGGGGAGGTTTTATAGAAACATGTACATTGGAAATCCACTGGCCCAGATTTATTAGACCAGATGATGGGACTATAAATGCGCTGTTAGCACTGGGGATTTGGGATGAGATGTGAAAGTCACCACAATCAGTGATTTTGTCTTCTTGGTGTTTCCCGTCACTTTGGGACCTTGGTGTGTGCTCTAGGTATGGCGTCTATTGTTTACATGTGTGCTGTGTGATTTGTTAAAGGGGTACTCCAGTGGGGGGGCACTTTTTTACTGGGACCGGGGAGGAGGTGGCCGAGGAAAAAGCCGTCCACTCACCTCCCCGGTTCCAGCGGCAGGTCCCGCATCGCGGTGCTCCGGTGCCCGATTCCCAGCCGCTTCCCGAGACGTGACTTCTCAGGTCCGCTCAGCCACTCAGTGAAGGAGGCGGGATCTGAGCGGACTTGAAACGGATCCCGCCTCCTTCACTTCAAATGGATGGATGACATTTATATTTTTGTATATTTATTTTTGATTGTTGATATGCAATGACATTCGTTGTAAAGAAAAAAAAAAGTTTTTGTTTTTTCACTTTACAGTTCATGTGATTGAGGTTGGTTTCACACAAGACAGTTTTTTTGGAAATCTGCCACTGGAATTTTTGAGCCAAAGCCAGGAGTGGATCCGGCAGGTAGGAGACATATAAGCGCTTCCTTTATTGTACCCATTACTTTGAATCCATTGAACCCATTACTTTGAAAATCTTAAGTCTTCCATTACTTATCAGCTGCTGCATGTCCTGCATGATGTGGTGTATTCTTTCCAGTCTGGAGAGTAGAAGGGGGTTTTCTATGGGGATTTGCTGCTGCTCTGGACAGTTCATGACATGGACAGAGGTGGTAGCAGAGAGCACTGTGTCAGACTGGAAAGAATACACCACTTCCTGCAGGACGTGCAGCAGCTGATAAGTACTGGAAGAGTTGAGATTTTTAAGTAAATGACAAATCTCTGGCACTCAAAAATGCAGAAAGCTCCAAATGCTGTTTTTCAAAGTTTTGTTTTTTAACTACGTGATCCCCTGCAAACATGTCTGTGACTGATTATATTACTATACTATATGTTACTGGAAGATACTTACTCCAAATGCTCCAGACGTTCATCGATGTCGTCGCTGCTGTTGGTGATAGAATAGAGAAGATGGTGAGAACCAAACACACGTTGGAGACATCAGTTTTCTGGCAGAACTTCACCAATAAGAAGGTAGTAGAAAGGATTGTTAAGCAAAAAGTTTTTCCTTTCAAACCAGCTGGTGCCAGAAAAGTGCCAGAGGTTTAGAGATTTGTAATTTACTTCCATTAAAAAATCCCAAGTCATCCATTACTTATCAGCTGCTGAATGTCCTGCAGGAAGTGGTATTCTTTCCAGTCTGGAAAGCAGGAAAGGTTTTCTATGGGGATTTGCTACAGTGCAGTTCCTGTCCCAGACTTAGTTGGCTGCATAGAGCAACTGTGTCAGACTGGAAAGAATACACCACTTCATGCAGGACATATAGCAGCTGATAAGTATTGGAGATTTTTTTATATTGAAGTAAATTACAAATCTCTGGCACTTTCTGGCACCTGTTGATTCAAAAGAATTTTTTTTTGCTGAATTACCCCTCAAAAAACAAAAAAAAAAAAGCTCCTAACACCTGTAATTTTTATAGGCTTGCTGTTGAAGACGAGACTATGAGATACTTACTCCCAATCGTCTGAATCCTCCGCGATGTCGTCGATGTCGCTCCTGTTAGTGATAGAATAGAGAAGATAGTGAAAACCTAACACACATTAGAGACATCAGTGATGATCGGGGTCTATAGGGGAGGAATTATAGGGTCACACAAGTTTTACATCTTCAGTTTAGATTTACTCACCCGAAATCCGATTCTTCATCTAAAGAAAAAAAATAGAAAAGCGTTAGTTTAGAGAACTGTTTTATACATTGTAGAGATACATAGATACATAGAGATATTATAGACAAAACTCACCCTCGCCGTCATCCAGTCCAGCCTGAAATAGGAAATAGAGAGAGTAAGCAGAGGACATTGGTATATTGCTGAGCATGAGACCTCCTTCTGTGCCCATCTGACCTATGTGCTTGGATGGGATAGGGTGTAGGTGGGGGCACTATTACACTGCTCATCCAGGATTAGACACACACTCATTTCTTCCAAAACAGACGGGGGGCTGATTTAGTGGGCTATGAAGTAAAATGGTCAGATTTGTAATCCCGCTGTCAGTCCGCTCTGTGGAGAAGGTGGGGGGCAGCCCGAGGACCATATGGATAACATCTAGGTTTTTCCATGTGGTCCTGGGGCTGTCTCTACCTTTTCCACGGAGAGGGCAGACAGCGGGATTACTAAGCCGATCACATTACTCTTGCATACTGCTCCCCAGTATCTTCATTGCTTCTGCCCGCTGTCCTTAGCCGCTGGTGGAACTCCAGAGACGGTCTGTGAAGTTCCACTGGCAGCTGCGGACAACGGGCAGAAGCCAGGAAAATATGGGGGAGCGGGCAGAAGCATCGGGGAGCGGGCAGAGGTATGTATATACTTTATTATTTTCTTTATACAGTCATCAGCCATCGGCCGTGCATCGTTATTACACGTAGTGATGCGCAGTCGGCGGCCAATGTTTGTAGGTCAGGACCAAAAATAACCAATCAGTCGATGATCATTGTCTTTATTACAAGGAGCAATAATCTGCAGAATCGGAGCTCTGGCTAGGAGGACCCCACTCTTTTCTAGCTGGGTGTCTGTTTGTGAACCAGCACACTTATGTTTGTGAACAGGTGTGAAGTATCTTTTCAACGCAAGGTATTTCTAGTTTTTTACACTCATACTTCTACTTATACCTTTGCCATCTTTGTCTTGGCCAATTGTTTTTTTTTTCTTTATTGAAAAATACAATTACAAACGGTAAAACGAGATATCTGAACAAGAGAGATATTGCAAACCTGATTGTGGCAATCCATTTCTGAGAAAATTCTGTTTTGGTTTTTTTTTATGTGCTACATGACCACCTTCCCATTGGAAAATTTGCCCTTGATCCAATATGGTGGCCATCAAAATGGTGACGGAATATCAATAAAAAGTACAAATTCCCCAAACCAGCGCCGCAGATGAATATAATGAAGGTAGATGAGTAATCACTGTCTGTGGATAATTTTATTAGAATCCCATCCAGTACACATTGGGGTAATATACCGTCATATTGTGTCACACATACATATACATATACCGTCATATTGTGTTGCATAGAAAACTCTCCTATATACTGCACACCCTATTTGTGGTAAAATGCGGACAATAAACTAACAAATCCGTGTAAGCTTTTATCTTAGATCTAGGGGATTATGTGAGTTATCCAGAATTATAAATGTATTGATTTATTTATTTCTGATTTATTTCAAGAACAGCGCCATGCTGATCCTCAGGTGTTATGTGGTATTACAACTCAGTTTTATTCACTTCACTACAAAATGTGCTGCAATACCACAGAAAAACCGGGGACAATAGTGGCGCTGTTTATGGATGGGAGCAGCGATGGCCCAGATGTATCAAACTGTTGTTGTTGTTGGCAGTGTCAAACAACGGCCACTGTTTTATTTCTATTTGGATTGTAGGCAGATTTGGGTGTGCCTGGAATCCAATTAACCATAGACATCTGTTCAATATACAGCCATCAGAATGGCCATACAGTTCAATGTGTGCACAGTTTGAACAACGGCCGTTGTTCCTGCACTAGCGGCCGTAAATAATAGACAAGTCAATTGTTTGTGTGGCTGTAGCTAACAACCGCCATTGTTCAATACAGCGTGTGAATAAAAGATGCTGTTTGCATAGAGTTCAATGCAGTGCATTATTTTATCACAAGAACGGCCGTTCTTGTCATAAAAAATACATTGTGTGCGCATAGCTTAACACTGAAACTGGTGTCGCTGGCCCACAGCAACCAATCACAGCTCAGCTTTCAGGTGAATCTGTCAGGTCCACAGCAACCAATCACAGCTCAGCTTTCAGGGGAATCTGTCAGGTCCATACCAGGTACAGAGCTGCAGACACAGGCAGAGAGGTGATAGAGAGAGAATACAAGGGAAGCCTGGGTCTTTGCTGACGGCCATTTGCAGAGTTATACAATTGCATTTTCTATGCGCTCAATCATTTATTTCCTCTTGACACCCCGACCTCACTCACATATAGGAACCTACGAGCTATAGACACCCAACAACTGCTAGATACCGTACAGTTATCATTGCCCCCCACCTCTTCCCTCTCCTGTCCTAATTTGGCTGCCAAACAATACCACGTCACCCTCAAACCACCCTGGACAAACTTGCACCCCCTATACCCCAAACAGCCCGACACAGACGGCCACAACCCTGGCACACATCCAGAACTCGTTTTCTTAGGCCCCCTTCACACGTCCGGAAAATCTGTCTGGATTTCCTATCAGGAAATCCGGACGGATTTCCGGACTCATAGGCTAACATTAGACACGGACACCCTTCCGGATTTTTCCGGAAGGGTGTCTGTTCCGGAAAATAGGATCGGATTTTTTAGATCCTGTCCTATTTTCGGCCGGAAATCCGGCACGGACGCCCCCATAGAAGTCTATGGGAGCGCCGGAATCACGGGCATTTTCCTGATGTATATCAGGAAAGTGCCCGCGATTCCGGACTGGTAGAGAGCCAGCCTCGGCCGCCGTCCGATCACCCGCACACCCCCATCCTTCCCGCACCGCACACTCTGCCTGGCACTACAGGGCTGGCCGGCCAGAGTGCGGTGCAGATCCCCCCCCGCGCCGCCTAACCCCCAGTACCCGCTACCAACCCCCCCGCCCCACCCCACCCCGCCGCCGCCGCTCACCACCGGAACTCTGGCTCTCATCTGACCCTCTCCCCCCCCCCCCCCCTGCCTTCCCCGGGAACTTACCACCGGGCCGCCCGCCGGATGCTCCGCACCTCCGACCGCCGCCGCCGCCCGGACCTCAGCACTGCACTCTGACCCGGACCCCAACCTCGCGGCCCCGACAGAGCAGGATCCAGGACAGGTGAGATTACCCCTTAGGACTACTACTCCCACCATGCTCTGCTGGCAGGCCATGATGGGAGTTGTAGTTCTGCAGCCTGTGGCCATCCAGGTTGCAGAACTACAACTCCCACCATATCTTGCTGACAGGTCATGATGGGACTTGTACTTCTGCAGCCTGTGGCCATCCAGGTTGCAGAAGTACAACTCCCATCATGGCTCTGCTGGCAGGCCATGATGGGAGTTGTAGTTCTGCAGTCTGTGGCCATCCAGGTTGCAGACCTACAACTCTCATCATGCCTTGCTGACAGGCCATGATGGGAGTTGTAGTTCTGCAGTCTGTGGCCATCCAGGTTGCAGACTTACAACTCCCATCATGCCTTGCTGACAGGCCATGATGGGAGTTGTAGTTCTGCAGCCTGTGGCCATCCAGGTACACGGGTACCTGTGATTTATGTTGGCATACTAGACCATATTATCTCATCAGGAAATCCTGAAGGTTTTTCCTGATGGTTTCCTGATGGTAAAAACGGATTACTGTCAGGAAATCCTGATACTTTCCTGATGACATTTGAGGCCTCCTGATCAGGATTTCCTGACAGTAAAAACTGACACGGACGTGTGAATGGGGCCTCAGACGGTGTTCTAGGTGTGCTGAACGTCTGTGGAGGAAATCCAAGACAACAGCCAACCTTCTACATTATAAGTCTATGCTTAGAAGCTACTACTCTGCTCTTCACTCTGCTAAGCAATCCTACTTTACCACTTTGATCTCTTCTCTTTCCCATAACCCAAACGTCTCTTTGATACCCTCAACTCTCTCCTTAAACCCAAACCTCAGACACCCATCACTAACCTCTGTGCTGAAGACTTAGCCAACTACTTCAAGGACAAAATAGACACAATCCGCCAGGAGATCATCTCCCATTCCCCAGGTAATATTAATCCTATTCCCTCTCACTGTTCCTCCTCATCCTCTCAGCCTTTGAGCCAGTGACAGAGGAGGAAGTCTCCAGACTCCTCTTCTCCTCTCGCCCCACCACCTGCCCTAGTGACCCTATTCCCTCACACCTCGTCCAGTCTCTCTCTCCTGTTGTCACTACCTACCTTACTAAGATCTTCAACCTCTCCCTCTCCTCTGGCATCTTCCCCTCGACTTTCAAACACTCCACCATCACTCCATTACTGAAAAAACCCTCTCTTCCTTTTATCTCTAAATTGTTGGAACGTCTGGTCTATTCAATCCTAACTCGCTACCTCTCTGAAAACTCTCTTCTTGACCCCCTTCAGTCTGGTTTCCGTCCTCATCACTCTACAGAAACTGCCCTGACTAAAGTCTCTAATGATCTCCTCTCGGCCGAATCTAAAGGTGACCATTCACTTCTCATTCTCCTGGACCTATCTGCAGCTTTTGACACTGTAGCCCACCAGCGCCTCCTCTCCATGCTCTGCTCTATCTGTATGTGACACTGTAGCCCACCAGCTCCTCCTCTCCACGCTCCACTCTATCTGTATGTGACATTGTAGCCCACCAGCTCCTCCTCTCCATGCTCTGCTCTATCTGTATGTGACACTGTAGCCCACCAGCTCCTCCTCTCCACGCTCCGCTCTATCTGTATGTGACACTGTAGCCCACCAGCTCCTCCTCTCCATGCTCTGCTCTATCTGTATGTGACACTGTAGCCCACCAGCTCCTCCTCTCCATGCTCTGCTCTATCTGTATGTGACACTGTAGACCACCAGCTCCTCCTCTCCATGCTCTGCTCTATCTGTATGTGACACTGTAGCCCACCAGCTCCTCCTCTCCACGCTCCGCTCTATCTGTATGTGACACTGTAGCCCACCAGCTCCTCCTCTCCATGCTCTGCTCTATCTGTATGTGACACTGTACCCCACCAGCTCCTCCTCTCCATGCTCTGCTCTATCTGTATGTGACACTGTAGCCCACCAGCTCCTCCTCTCCACGCTCCGCTCTATCTGTATGTGACACTGTAGACCACCAGCTCCTCCTCTCCATGCTCTGCTCTATCTGTATGTGACACTGTAGCCCACCAGCTCCTCCTCTCCATGCTCTGCTCTATCTGTATGTGACACTGTAGCCCACCAGCTCCTCCTCTCCACGCTCTGCTCTATCTGTATGTAACACTGTAGACCACCAGCTCCTCCTCTCCACGCTCTGCTCTATCTGTATGTGACACTGTAGCCCACCAGCTCCTCCTCTCCATGCTCTGCTCTATCTGTATGTGACACTGTAGCCCACCAGCTCCTCCTCTCCATGCTCTGCTCTATCTGTATGTGACACTGTAGACCACCAGCTCCTCCTCTCCATGCTCTGCTCTATCTGTATGTGACACTGTAGACCACCAGCTCCTCCTCTCCACGCTCCGCTCTATCGGCCTCAAGGACTCTGCTCTTTCCTGGTTCTCCTCCTATCTCTCCGACCGCTCCTTTAGTGTATCACTTTCTGGCTCCACCTCATCTTCTCTCCCCCTTACAGTCGGGGTTCCTCAGGGATCAGTCCTGGGTCCTCACCTTTTCTCACTTTACACTTTACCCATCGGACAAATCATCAGCAAGTTTGGTTTTCAGTACCATCTCTATGCTGATGATACCCAGCTACATACCTCCTCCCATGATATCACCCCCGCTCTTCTACAGAACACCAGTAACTGTCTGTCTGCCGTCTCTAATGTTATGTCCTCCCTATTCCTAAAACTCAACCTTGCTAAGACTGAGCTGCTTGTCTTCCCTCCCTCTGCTAACCGCCCCCCACCTGACATCTCTGTCTGTGGTGCATCCATCACCCCTACACAACAAGCCCGCTGCCTTGGGGTTATATTTGACTCGGATCTGTCCTTCACTCCTCATATTAAATCTCTTTCACGTTCCTGTAATCTGCATCTAAAAAACATTTCTAAAATCCGTCCCTTCCTTCCTGTCGAATCTGCTAAAACTCTCATTGTCGCTCTTATTCATTCCCGTCTAGACTACTGCAATTCCTTACTAATCGGCCTTCCATCCTCTAAACTCTCCTCTCTCCAGTCCATTCTCAATACAGCGGCCAGGCTCATCTCCATGTCCAGCCGCTATACAGATGCCTCCCCCCTGTGCCAGTTACTACATTGGCTCCCTATTAAACACAGGATACAATACAAACTCCTCCTGCTCACCCATAAAGCCCTCCAGTGTACTGCACCTCCCTATATCTCCTCCCTCATCTCTGTCTACTGCCCGTGCCTTATGCTCCTCTAACAACTTACGACTAACATCCACCTTAATCCGCACCTCTCACTCCCGTCTCCAGGACTTCACCCGAGCTGCACCAGTTCTATGGAATGCATTACCCAAGACTGTCAGACTCACCTCCAATACACAAAGCTTCAAACGTGCCCTCAAAACTCATCTATTCAAGCAGGCTTACCAGGTTCCCTAATTTTGACTGCTAAACCCCCTAACCCCCCCCACACACACACACACACAACACACACCAAGAATTTAAGCACTTAGGACCTGTGCATGCAGGCATTGGCTGGTGACAGGTTCACCCACCCTTACTTGCACTGCCTTATTTATAAAGATGGCCGAACCACAAGAACAATGATGCACTTTGCCATTTTGTCTCGCACCCCCTCCTGATAGTGTGTAAGCTCATGCATGCGAGCAGGGACCTCACTCCTCTTGTATGGATAACTATATGTATATCTCTGTAATGTCTGATTTCTGTCTATGTATGTACCCCCAGAATTGTTAAGTGCTGCGGAATCTGTTGGCGCTATATAGATAAAAATTATTATTATAAATTATTCCCTAATCTACAAAGCAGAAATCTGCAACATAAAATTCACAGTATAAAATCTGCAGCAAACACAGTACATGTGAATGTTCCCTTAAAGACAAAGCAGCATGTGCTACATTTAGGCTGGATGTCCCCAAAGTATCCAAAAAACAAAAACTCCAGTATTGCTGCATGGTATAGACCAGTCCCCATATGTATACTGCTTGTAGATGAATGGTGGTCTGCTCATCCTGAATGTGCAGGGTAGGAGGATGGAGATAGTAGGGAGCAGCTTTGTACCTAATGGGCCCCATGTCAGGTGCACCAAACTACCCCTGCTCGCTCAGAGACCTGTCAGGGCAAAAATGCCCTAATGTGGGTGGAGCCATATGCTACACCCAGGGCATGTGACTGTGCCAACATGTGATGTTCTTTTTGGGCCATTTTTTATGTGTATTTTTTTTACAACTTGGCCCAGGCTACAAGCTGCCGTAACAATCTCCCCGACTATTCCTTTTGGATGGAACCAGTTTGGAGTACAGTAAATGATAGGGTGACCATAGGGCATTGGAGAGGAATTGGACCGGGCAGTGGTCGCTTTTATTAGGGTGCTTACACCCCGACAGGTCCCTTAGCAAGCAGGGGTAGTTTGGTGCACCTGACATAGGGCCTATTAGGGACATAGGTGCTCCCTACTATCTCTATCCTCCTACCCTGCACATTCGGGATGAGCAGACTACCATTGATCTACAAGCAGTATACATATGGTGAGATCGTCATATACTTTAGTACAGGGGCGTTGCTAGGGTCCTAAAACATCCGGGGCATGGGCCCTCTGAGTGCCGTCATAAGCGGATAGTAATAATGCCCCCTGCTGAGTCCCCATATAGTAATAAGGCCTCCTGCTGTACCCTCCATATAGTAATAAGGCCCCCTGCTGTGTCCCCATATAGTAATAAGGCCTCCTGCTGTACCTTCCATATAGTAATAATGCCCCCTGCTGTGTCCCCATATAGTAATAAGGCCTCCTGCTGTACCCTCCATATAGTAATAATGCCCCCTGCTGTGTCCCCATATAGTAATAAGGTCTTCTGCTGTACCCTCCATATAGTAATAATGCCCCCTCTGCTGTTAACCCACAATTAACCCGATCACCATCCCCACGCACACTACCCCACCTGACCCCCTTCACTAACACACTACCCACCTGACCTCCTCCACACACTACCCCTCACATACACACTATGCCATTTGACCCCCCCCACACACACATAGTGCCCCTTATGATAGCTAATGCCCCCACAGTACCTCATATAGTAGCCAATCCCCCCACAGTGCCCCATATAGTAGCCAATCCCCCCACAGTGCCCCATATAGTAGCCAATCACCCCACAGTGCCCCATATAGTAGCCAATCCCCCCATAGTGCCTGGTATAGTGTCTAATCCCCCCAATAGTGGCCCATATAGTATCCAATACCCCCTTAGTGCCTATATAGTATCCAATACCCCCATTAGTGCCCCATATAGTAGCCAATCCCCCCACAGTGCCTCATATAGTAGCCAATCCCCCACAGTGCCCCATATAGTAGCCAATCCCCCCATAGTGCCTGGTATAGTATCTAATCCACCCATAGCGCCCGGTATAGTATCTAGTGCCCCATATAGTATACAATACCCCGAATAGTTCCCCATATAGTATCCAATACCCCCCAATAGTGCCCCATATAGTAGCCAATACCCCCATAGTTCCCCATATAGTATCCAATCTCCCCAATAGTGCCCCATATAGTAGCCAATACCCTCATATAGTAGCCAATACCCCCATAATGCCCATATAGTATCCAGTACCCACCAATAGTGCCCCATTTAGTAGCCAATACCCCCCAATGGTGCCCCATATAGTATCTAATATCCCCCATATAGTAGCCAATACGCCCCAATAGTGCCTCATATAGTCACCCAATCCAGACCCTCCCCTCTGTGCAGTGCCCTACTATTGACACCAGCCCGGCCAGCGCACTTCCCCACCAGAAAAAAAACAAAAACAAAACCTCACCTGTCACCCGTTCCCAGCAGCTCCTCTCCCGGCAGCGCGCGGTCTCCTGTGATCTTCCGGTGCAGGCAGCATAGTACAGAGACACTGCTTGGGTCGCTTGCCCCTGCAGCCTCTATAATTCATGATAGAGGCTGCCTGACACATCCGGTAGTGTCTCTTTACCATGCTGCCGGCACTGGAAGATCACAGGAGACCGCGGGCCGCTGGGAGAGGAGCTGCAGCACTGCCCGTTCCAAAAGTGTCTAGCAGCGGGCGGCCTCCTTATGACAACATGCCCGGACGTGCTCCTCCAATCCAATCAGCTCAGAGCGGGAGCTTGGGGCCGCTGCGGTGGGCCGTGGTGCACGCATCCAATCAACACATGCGCCACGGCCTGTCGCACCGGCCCCACGCTCCCGCTCTGTGCTGATTGGATTGGAGGAGCACGTCCGGGCAGGCAGTAGGTGAGGCGGAGGGGCAGTCGCGGCCATCAAAAGAGCCACATCTGGCCTGCAAGACCGGGGCAGCAAAGATCCGTGGCAGAAGCCTCAGTGTTAAACAGAGACTCTATGAGAGGGCTCACACGCTTCCTCTCTCCTCCGCTCTCCGCTCCAAGAATTGACATGTCAACGCCGCTTGACATTGAGGCAGGCGGCACCCTTACAGTTTGGGGTCTACAGTATAGCAGCTTTTTGCCAGTAAATGTATGTTACACCTAATAATAAATCAGAGTGCATTCTAATATATATATATATATATATATATATATATATATGTATATATACAGTGCCGGACTGGGTCCCTCCGCCTGCACACTGGCTGTCTGACAGCTGGGCCCCAGACAGTAATACAGTGCTGCTGTCATCACCTGACTAGGCCCCAGCCTCGGCCCCAGCCTCAGACGCAGCAGCACTGTATTACTCTCTGGGGGCCCTGCCCAACATTCTGTTTGTGGGGGACCGCGGCCGCCGGATCCACTTGAGGCCGCTCTGCCCCTTTAAATTACCCTCCGAAAGGAGCAGACGTGCCGCGCGCAGGCACGTCTGCTAGAGCGTCCTCCTCCCGGTGATGTCACTTCCTGGACACACACCGGCGCGGAGGAACAAGGAGCGGAGGCCAGGAGGTCTGAAGAGGGAAGAAGCCCAGGACGCTGCATGGGACCGGAGCTCCAGGAGGGAGAGAGACTGCTGGGGATCGCTGTGAGAGGTGAGTAGGTTTTTATTATTTTGTTTTTAATTCTACATGGGGAATGCTGCACAGAGGGGGCTATGTATTGGGGATGCTGCACAGAGGGGCTATGTATTGGGGGATGCTGCACAGAGGGGGGCTATGTATTGGGGGATGCTGCACAGAGGGGGCTATGTCTTGTGGGGGCATGCTGCACAGAGGGGCTATGTATTGGGGGGATGCTGCACAGAGGGGCTATGTATTGTGGGGGATGCTGCACAAAGGGGGGCTGCACAGAGGGGGGCTATGCATTGGGGATGCTGCACAGAGGGGTTATGTATTGGGGGATGCTGCACAGAGGGGCTATGTATTGGGGGATGCTGCACAGAGGGGGCTATGTCTTGTGGGGGCATGCTGCACAGAGGGGCTATGTATTGGGGGGGGATGCTGCACAGAGGGGCTATGTATTGGGGGGATGCTGCACAGAGGGGCTATGTATTGGGGGGATGCTGCACAGAGGGGCTATGCATTGGGGGATGCTGCACAGAGGGGCTATGTATTGGGGAATGCTGCACAGATGGGGCTATGTATTGGGGATGCTGCACAGAAGGGCTATGTATTGGGGGGATGCTGCACAGAGGGGCTATGTATTGGGGGATGCTGCACAGAGGAGCTATATTTTGGGGGATGCTGCACAGAGGGGCTATGTATTGGGGGATGCTGCACAGAGGGGCTATGTATTGGGGGATGCTGCACAGAGGGGCTATATTTTGGGGGATGCTGCACAGAGGGGCTATGTATTGGGGGATGCTGCACAGAGGGGCTATGTATTGGGGGGATGCTGCACAGAGGGGGCTATGTATTGGGGGATGCTTCACAGAGGGGCTATGTATTGGGGGGATGCTGCACAGAGGGGCTATGTATTGGGGGGGATGCTGCACAGAGGGGCTATGTATTGGGGGATGCTGCACAGAGGGGCTATATTTTGGGGGATGCTGCACAGAGGGGGGCTATGTATTGGGGGATGCTGCACAGAGGGGGCTATGTATTGGGGGATGCTGCACAGAAGGGCTATGTATTGGGGGATGCTGCACAGAGGGGCTATGTATTGTGGGGGATGCTGCACAGAGGGGCTATGTATTGGGTGATGCTGCACAGAGGGGCTATGTATTGTGGGATGCTGCACAGAGGGGGCTATGTATTGTGGGGGGGTGCTGCACAGAGGGGGTTATGTATTGTGGGGGGATGCTACACAGAGGGGGCTATGTATTGGGGGATGCTGCACAGAGGGGCTATATTTTGGGGGCTGCTGCACAGAGGGGCTATGTATTGGGGGATGCTGCACAGAGGGGCTATGTATTGTGGGGATGCTGCACAGAGGGACTATGTATTGGGGGATGCTGCACAGAGGTAGTTATGTATTGGGGGATGCTGCACAGAGAGGGGCTATGTATTGGGGGATGCTGCACAGAGGGGCTATGTACTGGGGGATGCTGCACAGAGGGGCTATGTATTGGGGGATGCTGCACAGAGGGGCTATGTATTGGAGGATTCTGCACAGAGGGGGCTATGTATTGGGGGGGTGCTGCACAGAGGGTGCTATGTATTGGAGGATGCTGCACAGAGGGGCTATGTATTGGGGGGATGCTGCACAGTGTGGCTATATTTTGGGGGATGCTGCACAGAGGGGGCTATGTATTGGGGGATGCTGCACAGAGGGGTTATGTATTGTGGGGGAATGCTGCACAGAGGGGGGCTATGTATTGGAGGATGCTGCACAGAGGGGCTATGTATTGGGGGGATGCTGCACAGAGGGGCTATATTTTGGGGGATGCTGCACAGAGGGGGCTATGTATTGGGGGATGCTGCACAGAGGGGTTATGTATTGTGGGGGAATGCTGCACAGAGGGGGGCTATGTATTGGGGGGATGCTGCACAGTGTGGCTATATTTTGGGGGATGCTGCACAGAGGGGGCTATGTATTGGGGGATGCTGCACAGAGGGGTTATGTATTGTGGGGGAATGCTGCACAGAGGGGGGCTATGTATTGGGGGATGCTGCACAGAGGGGCTATGTATTGGGGGATGCTGCACAGAGGGGGCTATGTATTGGGGGATGCTGCACAGAGGGGCTATGTATTGGGGGATGCTGCACAGAGGGGCTATGTATTGGGGGATGCTGCGCAGAGGGGCTATGTATTGGGGGGATGCTGCACAGAGGGGGCTATGCATTCTGATCTCCCATACAGCATCCAGTGTACAATACACCTAAGATCCTCCAACTATAACAGCTGGAGACACTACAACTCCCAACATTTACTGACAGTCTACAGCTCTTAGAATATGTTGGGATTTGTAGTACAGTGAATAGACAATCCTATGATAACAACTGGCGCTGTAGAGATTTATCGCTGGACCTTCAGGATCCTCTACATAGCAATTATTTTTAAAGGGTCATCCTCTCAGAAACTACAACTCTCATTATACCCTGAGAGATTTAGTGTAGGGTATTCTGAGAGTTCTAGTTCGACTGAAAACATGTTATTCATTAGGAAGTTGTCACAGATACTGATGAATCAAGGAAAGGGTCGGGTCAGCATGTCCTGTCTCACTGGATTTTTATTGGTGGGCCCCAAGGATCATTTCCTCTGGTGGGCCCCAGGTACCCCAGTCCGACACTGTATATATATATATATGTTTATTTATTTTTATTTAAAGGAGTACTCCAGTCATCATGCAAAAAATAAAATTTATTCTTAAAACGTATCTAGCAGACAATACACAGAACCCTGCTGACATGGTCATTTTTGTAATTACATATCAATAAATAGTTGTACCATGCCGGGTTTGTTACAGCGCGCTCTCCTCCAGTGCTCTCCTCCATTTGCGGCAAATCCGGAGCTCCATGCTGTCTCACACACGGAGAGTGACCGGCACAGTTCCTCACCGCTCACAGCTCGGCCGCTATGGAGGATGGCCGGGCTGCTGTGCACTGCGGGGGTCCATAGCTGTGCTGCTTGACAACATCCCGGCTCTACAAGCAGATGGGGAAGCCTGTCATGGAATCCTCCCCCCCCCCCCTGCCGGGCGAGTGGTGGGGGGAGGATTCCACTACAGGCTTCCCCATCTGCCCGTATAGCTGGGACAATGTACAGCAGTCGTTGTGCCTTCCCCTCCATAGGCCATCCTCAGAACATTGTGCAAGAGCAGCGGTGGCCCCGTTCATCCATAGGGCACCTCCCCCTTGACAAACCCGAGCGACATGTCAGCGGTGCTGTATGATGGGGGATTACACTCCAGGCTTCCCTGTCTGCCTGTAGAGCCCGTAGAGGGACAATGTCCAGCGGCACCCCTCTTGTATGTCAGTATCTCAGTGGCTGTGTAATGGGGGGGGGGATATCACGTCAGGCTTCCCTGCCACCCCCTCTGTGACTCTCCAGCTGTTAAATTCTTTATTTAGAGAAACAGCAGGGAAACACAACAACACTCCAGTGCGCCAGTACACATAGCAAGTTGCGCACCAAAATAACACAGGAGCAGCTGTGTACAACTCCCATTATGCCTTGGTGACATTACATGACGGGAGTTGTAGTGATGCAACTTGGAGAGCTCCAGATTGCAGAACTACAACTCTCATCTTGTACTGTCACCACAACATGAGGATGGGGCTTGTAGTTATGCAACCAGGAGAACTCCAAGTTGGAAAACTACAACTCCCATAAAGTGTTGTCCCCACACAATGATTATGGGAGTTGTAGTTCTACAACCTAGAGCATTCCTGGTTGCATAATTACAACTCCCATCTTGTACCATCACCACAACATGAGGATGGGGCTTGTAGTTATGCAACCAGGAGAGCTTCAGGTTGCAGAACTACAAATCCCATACTGTA
The DNA here is from genome assembly GCF_027789765.1 of Dendropsophus ebraccatus. Classification (NCBI taxonomy): domain Eukaryota; kingdom Metazoa; phylum Chordata; class Amphibia; order Anura; family Hylidae; genus Dendropsophus; species Dendropsophus ebraccatus. The sequence goes on along the minus strand of NW_027210118.1, from coordinate 38,678 downwards.
CCATATATATTATAATTATTTTTTATTATTTGACCTTAGAGATCACACAGTAGATCCTGATCCAGTGATAGCATTGTCACATATTACTGCACATCTGGATAAAGTCTTAGGCCAGGCCCATGGCTTATGTGTGCTATGTGATTTCTCCCTCTACCTTATAGGAGTATATTCCTTTCTATGTCCGCAGAGGTGCTGGAGATCACATAACACACACAGTGCATGAGCCCGGCCATAGACCACAGCCACCACCCAGCAGTTATCATTGCCCAACTAAGCCCCGCCCCCTGCATGGAACATGGCAAAATGGCAGTTGGAAATGGCTGAACATGGGGAATAAGTAACAGGGTGTAAGGTATTTATAGCTCCCCATTCTACACATCTCCTCCCATCACCACTGTCTCCTATGGGGGGGGGGGGCACCTATGTGATCATGTGACCAGGGAGGAGTATCTACAGGTACAGATACTCCTGGACAGGACACCCCACTATGTACACAACCCCATCTCTATACAAACATCCCACAGTGTATCCTATCTGCTATACCCTGTGTGGGGAATAGCTCTGGTCGATCTTAGGTAGCAGTGCAGTAAGCAGGGACACAGACAGGATAATGTCCAATTTAAGTGCTTTTATTTCACACTTAGCTTCAAAACACAAAGCAAACCTTAACAAAGGCTTAAACACAAATAAACCCTGCTCGGCTGAGCACTTACTAATACATAACCGCTCCCTGACTATACGTGGGACCAGCTATCCAGCCCACGGGTATAAATAACAAAATATGGTGTGGCCCATGCAATACCTTCCGTATTCCATCAGACAGCTCTCCAGGTATGGCCACCCTCAGCACTGCAGTGAGATTCTTTTTAAGGCCCTGATGACCCCCAGCTGTGGGCTATGGAAGCCCAGGACCGAAGCCCGGGTGGAGTGAGCGTCCCACTGCCAACCTCACTCACTCCAGAAAAAGCAGGTCCCAGTACGTATTTTTACAATCTGTCTATGTTAGCTATGGCCAACACAGACAACCAGGCTATCAATCCTGCTTTACCTGTGTCTAGGTTAACCCCTTGGTTACCAGAGACACACCCAGGGCTTACCAGACACAGTTTAACCACTTCAGTGGCAGATATCTGTGCTCCCAAACCATGCCTCTCTTACATTCCCTCCCCCTCAGTTTAGACCCACTGGGGCAAACTCCTGACATCAAACAATGGGTCCGGGACAAGGCATCCGCGTTGCCTTGCAGTCTCCCGGCTCGATGCTCCACTGAAAAACTAAAATTTTGCAGAGACAAGAACCACCTTGTGACTCTGGCATTTCTCTCTTTTGACCTACTCATCCAAGTGAGCGGTGAGTGGTCAGTTATCAGACGGAACCGTCGCCCCAACAAGTAATATCTTAGTGCCTCTAAGGCCCACTTTATCGCCAGACATTCCCTTTCTACGATGCTGTAATTTTTCTCGGCTGGTGTGAGTTTTCTGCTCAGGTAGGTAACGGGATGCTCCTCTCCGTTCACCTCCTGTGACAGAACAGCTCCCAGCCCTACCTCTGACGCATCCGTCTGCACAATAAATTCTCTCTTGAAGCTTGGCGTAATGAGGACGGGGGATCCACACAACGCCAGCTTCAAGGCCTGAAAAGCGCTTTCTGCTTCTGCATTCCACCGCACCATGACTGACCCTTTTCCTTTCAAAAGGTCGGTCAGGGGAGCAGACACTGTGGCGAAGTTGGGTATAAACCGCCTGTAATACCCAACAATGCCCAAGAATGCCCTGACCTGTTTGGTGCTCACAGGTTGAGGCCACCCCTGGATAGCATCGACCTTGTTGACCTGGGGCTTAATTACACCTCGTCCAATCACATACCCCAAGTAGCGTGTCTCCTCCATCCCAACAGCACACTTCTTGGGGTTTGCAGTGAGGGCAGCTGCCCTTAGAGAGTCCACTACGGCTTGTACTTTGGCCAAGTGACTCTCCCAGCCATAGCTGAAGATGATAATATCATCCAGATATGCTGATGCGTATCTCCTGTGAGGCTTCAGCACTATGTCCATTAGGCGTTGGAACGTCGCGGGGGCCCCGTGAAGTCCGAACGGTAACACGACATAGTGGAAAAGACCCTCAGGGGTGATGAAGGCTGTCTTTTCTTTAGCGCTCTCCGTCAGGGGTACTTGCCAGTATCCCTTGGTGAGATCGAGCGTAGTGAAATACCGAGCGCTTCCCAGTCTTTCAATAAGCTCGTCTACACGCGGCATGGGATAGGCGTCAAATTTTGAAACTTCGTTTAACTTTCTAAAATCGTTACAAAAACGAAGAGTCCCATCTGGTTTGGGAATCAGAACAATGGGACTGGCCCATTCACTTTTGGACTCTTCTATGACGCCTAACTGTAGCATGTTCCGTACCTCCTCTGCAATGGCCTGCCGACGTGCCTCAGGGACTCGGTATGGTCTTAGACGGATTTTTACCCCTGGCTCTGTGACAATGTCATGCTTGATTACAGACGTGTGCCCAGGTAATTCCGAAAACACGTCTGTATTCCTGGCTACAAATTCCCTAGCCTCTTGGCGTTGTCCTTTTGTGAGGGTTTCAGAAATTGTCACATCTGCACCGGCCACTGCAGGCTTAACTGTAGCCTTAGGGGGTAGTACAGAAGGGAGATTAGCTGGAGACCTTTCTGTAAGCAGACTCTCCCTGTCCTTCCAAGCTTTCAGCAAATTGACATGGTACACCTGCTCAGGCTTCCTCCTACCAGGCTGACGTACCCTATAGTTAACTTCCCCCACCTTCTCGATTATCTCATAGGGTCCCTGCCACTTGGCAAAAAATTTGCTTTCCACTGTGGGAATTAGAACCAAAACCCGGTCGCCCGGGTTAAAGGTCCTTACTGTGGCGGACCTGTTGTAGACCCGGCTTTGAGCCCTTTGAGCAGCCTCCATGTGCTCCTTAACAATGGGCATAATGGCCGCCATTCTGTCCTGCATACCAGCAATGTGGTCTATAATACTTTTGTGGGGGGTGGGTTCCTGCTCCCAAGTCTCCTTTGCAATATCCAACAGGCCTCTGGGATGTCTACCATAGATCAACTCAAAGGGAGAAAACCCAGTAGAGGCCTGTGGTACCTCCCGAATGGCAAACATTAAATAGGGTAACATTACATCCCAGTCCCTCCCATCCTTGTCCACCACCTTTTTCAGCATGCTCTTCAAGGTTTTATTAAACCTTTCTACTAGTCCGTCTGTCTGAGGATGGTATACAGACGTGCGTAGCTGTTTTATGTTGAAGAGTTTACACAGTTCCTTGGTGACTTTGGACATGAAAGGGGTACCCTGATCCGTAAGGATTTCCTTGGGTAGTCCCACTCGGCAAAACATGGCAAATAGCTCCTTGGCTATCAGCTTTGCCGATGTGTGCCGCAGTGGGATGGCCTCAGGATAACGGGTAGCATAGTCCATTACTACCAGTATATGCTGGTGCCCCCGAGCAGACCTAACCAATGGACCTACCAAGTCCATGGCGATCCTTTCAAATGGGACCTCGATGATGGGTAGAGGTACCAGCGGATTTCGAAAATGTCCCATGGGTGCATGCAATTGACATTCGGGGCACGACTCACAGTAACGTTTAACCTCACCGTATACCCCTGGCCAATAGAATCGCTGCAAGATGCGATCCAACGTTTTTGTGGTCCCTAGGTGTCCACCAAGCACATGTTTATGAGCCAACATCAGAACCGTTTGGCGATAAGGCTGTGGTACCAGCAATTGCTCACAGGTCTCACCCCGCAACTTATCAACTCGGTATAGTAGGTCCTGGTCAACAATAAAGTGGGGAAATATTTGATCAGCATTGGCGTGCTGTGGCACCCCATTCACTACCACAACATTTTCCCTTGCCCGGACCAGTGTGGGGTCCTGGAGCTGGGCGGTGCCAAAGTTGTCACGGGATACCTCCAAATCCGACAACTGTGGCCCGGTCACTGACTCCTCAGTCTCACCTGCCATTACCTCTAGGGGAAATACAGAATTAACATTATTTTCTTCACAGGTCACCCCTACGGCAGGTACCCCAGAGTCTGGGTCATTGGGCTCAGGGTCTAGGTCTTGTCCTTTCTGTTTGGGGGGTACTCTAGGCGGTGGGCTCCCCGACCTTTGATTTCTCCGCCACAGAGTCCAGAACAAGGGGAAGTCCCGTCCCAAAATAAGGTCATGGGGCAAGTTCATGACAACCCCTACCTCATGTTGTCTCTCTCCACAGGAGGTCTGGATGGCAACAGCCACGGTGGGATAGACTTTTACATCTCCATGAATACACAGGACCCCTACTGTGTGGCCCGTTACAGACCCAGGGTCGATATGGGATCCGTTAATTAGTGTCACCCGACTTCCAGAGTCCAGCAGGGCCAGGACCTGGCGCCCTGCTACCGTCACCTGGCATAGGTGGCACTCATCGACAGAGCCTGGAATGGCAGCCGTATAAACCGGGGCTGCATAAAGGGATACCCTCCGTGCAGAACTGCAGTCCATAGGCTCAGTTACGTGGGGGCAATTGGCTGCAATATGGCTAGGCTCCTGGCAGGACCAACAGATGGGAGCCTCCCCCCTCCTCCTCCCCTGGGGCATCTCCCGGACATAGGGATTTGATCTTGCCCGGGAACTAGCAGATACCATGGGCCTTCGGGGCTTGGGGTTGGCCGGGGACTGAGAGGCCTTCTTCGTCAGAGCTTGGGTAGCCCAGTACCTCTCCACCATCCCCACCAGAGCATTTGCATCGGTTGGGTCCCCATGCCCCACCCACTGCTGTATCTCCCCCGGCAAGGCCCTCAGAAAGCGGTCCAAGACAACCTTCTCCACCATCTGGGCCGGGGTTGATGTCTCCGGCTGAAGCCACTTGCGGACCAGGTGGATGAGGTGGTGCATCTGGGTCCTGGGTGGTAACGCCTCTTGGTACCTCCAGCTATGGACTCTTTGAGCCCGAAGGTGTAGATCAACTCCTAAGCGGGCTAAGATCTCTGCTTTCACCGTGGCATAATCCCGGGCTTCCTGCTCGCTTAGGTCAAAGTATGCCTGCTGTGGCTCTGCGATAAGGAAGGGTGCCAACACTTCAGCCCAGTATTGCTGTGGCAGCCTTTCGCGGGTAGCCAATCTTTCGAAGCCCATCAGGAATGCCTCTACGTCATCCTCGGACGTCATCTTTGTCATGGCTTTCCGGACTTCCCTCCTGGCGTCATGCTCCGGCATCGCTGGACCCAGCTTTTGTTGTGCAGCCGCTAGTGCTGTCATCTGCTGTGCTAGCAGTCTGTTAGTTTCTTGCTGCTGTAAGTTGGACTGAACCAGCTGCTTAATCAGCTCCTCCATGGTTGTGGCTTTTTGCTTCAGCGCTGTTGAAAGCCAGGACATGCAACAAGTGTATGCTTCACTGCACCATGCCCGCTCCGAGCCACCATATGTGGGGAATAGCTCTGGTCGATCTTAGGTAGCAGTGCAGTAAGCAGGGACACAGACAGGATAATGTCCAATTTAAGTGTTTTTATTTCACACTTAGCTTCAAAACACAAAGCAAACCTTAACAAAGGCTTAAACACAAATAAACCCTGCTCGGCTGAGCACTTACTAATACATAACCGCTCCCTGACTATACGTGGGACCAGCTATCCAGCCCACGGGTATAAATAACAAAATATGGTGTGGCCCATGCAATACCTTCCGTATTCCATCAGACAGCTCTCCAGGTATGGCCACCCTCAGCACTGCAGTGAGATTCTTTTTAAGGCCCTGATGACCCCCAGCTGTGGGCTATGGAAGCCCAGGACCGAAGCCCGGGTGGAGTGAGCGTCCCACTGCCAACCTCACTCACTCCAGAAAAAGCAGGTCCCAGTACGTATTTTTACAATCTGTCTATGTTAGCTATGGCCAACACAGACAACCAGGCTATCAATCCTGCTTTACCTGTGTCTAGGTTAACCCCTTGGTTACCAGAGACACACCCAGGGCTTACCAGACACAGTTTAACCACTTCAGTGGCAGATATCTGTGCTCCCAAACCATGCCTCTCTTACACCTGCTATACTGGATGGGGAATTCTCACTCACATGTTCCTCGTAGACAACGGGAAAGTCTGTATCCTCCACGAACTGGTCCTCCTCGCTGTAGATGATGTTCAGCTCTTCCTCCATGACTATAAGTCTTCTCCTGTCGTCAGTCTCTCACAAATCGCCTATGTGTGTGAGAAAATAAAAGATTACATGGAGAAAACTGATTAAAAATAGAAAATAACAAAAAATACCAGGAGCCAATGGATATGCATACTTACAGTCCAACTACTAATAAAGCTCTGAAGGGTCCAGTTTGTAAACAAATAACATCATGATTTTCAATAATCTTTATTTAAACATCTTGATACAAACACTTGTACTAACCATACAATGAACAGTCGGCCATTGGCAGGAATTAGGGTGAATAAAATCTTGGTCTATGCGCTCGGCTGTAGTATTTTCTTATGATTTATACTGATATTTGATAATGTTGCTCAATAAATAAAAAAAAATACATTTGATAAAAGGTTCCAGTCCCTTTCTATAAGAATAGTTTTTCCCATATAATTACTATTTTATTCATAGTTTTATATAAGGGTAATAAGTGATTATTATTACATATCTGCCGCTACTTTCCCGCCTGCTCTGCCTGTGTAGGGTTCAGGTCTCTTTTGGGGTTTAGTGTTTATGTTCATCTTGACTATTGTGCACAGTTTGCCATAGGCGGCCATTATAACAAATATGTGTATGGAGAAGTCCAGTCTCCTACACTCAATACACTTCAGCCTGTGACAATATGGGGCATTGCATCTGGTTACAGGGGGCATAGCTAACTACTATTGTTATTGTATATGGCGACAGAGAGCCTCTCTAGCTACATAGGGCATTGTTTCTGGCTTCAGGGGCCACTGTTTCTGGGTAAAGGGGCCATAATGTATATGGTTAAAGGAGACATTGGGCGACATGTATCATTACAAAAATGCGTATTTTTCGGCGGAAATGGGCGATTTGCGAATATTTTATTTGCAAAACGGCCACTTGCGAATAAAATATTTGCAAATCGCCCCTTTCCACCGGGTACGCCGGGGGGGGGGGGGGGGGGGGGGGGCGCGGGGAGGGGATGTGGAGGGGGCAGAACTGGGGGCGCGGTTTATCATTTTTAACACTAAAAGATACGCCGAAAACCTACTTCACCTTTCAGGTGGCGTAAGTTTTCGGCTGTGCGCACCAACGCGCACGGGATTTATGTAGAGGCGGTCCACCTCTACATAAATCTCCGTAGCGCCGGAGATGCGGGGACATTTATAAGTCCGGCGTAAAAAACGCTGGACTTAATAAATGTCCCCCATTGTGTTTTGTTATGGGGGGCGTATCTAGTGGTAAGGGTCATTCCAACTGGGGCACATTGTATCTGGCTATAGCAGACATGGAATTTGATCCAGGTAGTATATCTAGTAACAAGGGATATTGTATCTGGTTATAGGGGCATTGTATCTAGTTATAGGGGTATTGTATCTGGTTATAGGGGTATTGTATCTGGTTATAGGGGCATTGTATCTGGTTATAGGGGCATTGTATCTGGTTATAGGGGTATTGTATCTGGTTATATGGGTATTGTATCTGGTTATAGAGGTATTGTATCTGGTTATAGAGGTATTGTATCTAGTTATAGGAGCATTGTATCTGGTTATAGGGGCATTGTATCTGGTTATAGGGGCATTGTATCTGGTTATAGGGGTATTGTATCTGGTTATATGGGTATTGTATCTGGTTATAGAGTTATTGTATCTGGTTATAGAGGTATTGTATCTGGTTATAGGGGCATTGTATCTGGTTATAGGGGCATTGTATCTGGTTATAGGGGTATTGTATCTGGTTATAGGGGCATTGTATCTGGTTATAGGGGTATTGTATCTGGGGAAGGGGCATTACTAATGGCTACAGGGCTCCATATTAATGGGGAAGGGGCATTACTAATGGCTACAGGGGTCCATATTACTGGGGAAGGGGCATTACTAATGGCTACAGGGGTCCATATTACTGGGGAAGGGGCATTACTAATGGCTACAGGGCTCCATATTACTGGGGAAGGGGCATTACTAATGGCTACAGGGGGCACTGTTACTGGGGGAGGGGCATTACTAATGGCTACAGGGGGCACTGTTACTGGGGGAGGGGCCTTACTAATGGCTACAGGGGACACTAATATTTGAGAAGGAAGCATAATAACTGGGACATACAGATCAGTCACATTGTTATTGAGGGATCTGATCTGGAAAGGAGCTGCTGACAGAGCCTATGGCTGCAGTGGGATCTTAGTCCTTGGGGTCTCATTGAGTAAATCATATCACTTGGGGGTACTCTTCTTCCTTCTCTAATACCTGACCCTCTGCATCTCTTTCCTTCTGCCTAAATTCCTTTTTCCTTTTGTCTATTCCTATTTTAAGGATTCTCCTTAAGTGTTAGCGTCATCTCAAACTATACAGTCTGTAGCTGTATTTCAGTTTTTCTCCAAGATCTCAAGCATTCGATATAAGTATTCAGCAGGACTCGCTTAGATGATTCTATACTGAAGTTCTAGTATTTTCTTAAAGGGGTTGTCCAGCAAAAATCTTTTTTTTCATATCAACTGGTGTCAGAAAGTTATATAGATTTGTAATTTACCTCTATCAAAAAATCTCAAGTCTTCTCATACTTAGCTGATACTTAGCTGATACTTAACTCATTAGCTGCTGTATGTCCTGCAGGAAATGTTTTATTTTCAGACTGAGGCAGTGCTCTCTGCTGACATCTCTGGCCGAGACAGGAACTGTCCAGTGCAGGAGAGGTTTTCTATGGGGATTCATAGAAAACCGAGAGAGAGAGTTCCTGTCTTGGCCAGAGAGGACAGCAGAGAGCATTGTGTCAGCCTGAAAATAAAACACCAATTCCTGCAGGACATACAGCAACTAATAAGTATGGGAAGACTTGAGTTTTTTAAAAGAAGTAAATTACAAATCTGTATAACTTTATGACATCAGTTGATTTTCGCAGGATAACCCCTTTAAACCTTTAGAGATTGTGCCACACAATTCTGCCTGTAAACAGGCCCACTTATATACGTGTATAGCACAGTTCTATTGCTCACCTAGGCCCACCTAGATGGTTGTATGGCCTGACTCTAGTATTCCCATAGGCCCACCCGGATGATCACAGAGCACAGCTCCAACAATCACCTAGGCCTAACTAGAGGGCTAAATAGCGCAGTTCCCACTTTCATCTCGGCAATCATAGATAGTTATAGTTACTGTTTCAGTGTTAACCTAGGCCTACTTACATGATTATATAAGTCAGCTCCAATATTTGCCCAGTCCCACCCAGGTGAACATATAGCACAGCTCCAACAATCACCTAGACCCCTTCAGATAATTCTAAACCACCCTTAGCACCCATTTACACAGAAAGATTATCTGCCAGATTATCTGCTAAAGATTTGAAGCCAAAGCCAGGAATGGATTTGAAAAAAGGAGAAATCTCAGGCTTTCCTTTATGACCTGATCTCTGTTTATAGTCTGTTTCTGGCTTTGGCTTCAAATCTTTGTCAGATAATCTGTCAGATAATCTTTCTGTGTAAATGGACCCCTGCAATGTTCAGCCAAGCCCACCCAGGGTACTTCTCCTCCCCTGGACCATTTCTTTCCCTAATATTGCCCTCTTAAGGGGGGGAGCTCCCTGCAATACCTTTTTTCCCACCAGAATAGACACAATTTCTTCCCAATATTTTCTCAGTTGGGCACATGCCCAGAAGAAATGTAACGTATATAATCCGTCTCCCCCTTGTAGTGTTTGGATTTTAATAATACCGTCACTCTGTGCAACCTCAGAGTCTTTTATCCTTTTGTCAGCATGTTTCAATTGAAAATAAGTGCAGATCGGTCAGGGTCCGGCTGCTGAGAACCCAAGGGGCTGGCGCCAGACCAAAATGATAGTTACACTTTAAGACTACCCTCCATGAATAAATCCATTACTGTATAACCTTTCTCCTTACGGAATCCCTGATTTGATAGTTTTAGAAACTCTGGAAAATTTCTAAACTTCTGGAATTCTAAACTTCCATGAATCCTGCAAATTCTTTTTGTTTGTGAGTAAGGAGACCTAACCAATCCTTCACATTCCATATTATTCTTACTCCACCTCATTTTAATTTGACAAATAATTTTTTTCTCCTTTTTCCTTAGAAAAAGTTTTTATCTATTCTGAATCTTTGTGGCTAGGCTACTTGACACTCTAAGGGTGCCCTTACACATAGGTTTTTTTGGGCGTCAATGTGACGCATAGCATTTTTGCCTTTCAGTGTGAAAGTCTTTGAGACTTTGGGCGTTATTCGGGTCTGCATTTTTCCCCGAAGTTTGTATTCAGGTCAAGATGTTGACTTATCAGCAGCTAAGTGCTACTTTACCCACTGATTGGCTGAAACCAGCTCTCAGGGTATGCTGGGAGTTGTAGTCTCTGAGAGAACAACACTTTAATAAATCAGTGTGTGCAGAGTCTCCTAGTGGCTGCAATCTGTGGGTGACAAGCATCAGCCCTGAAGGTCCAGCAATACATCTGTCTACAGCGGTAGCTATCAGAGGATTGTACTACTGTACTACAACTCCCAGCATATCCTGAGGGCTGCAGACTGTCAGTACATGCTGGGAGTTGTAGTGCCTGCAACAGTTGTAGTTGGGTCCTATACACTGGATGCTTTGTAGCATATAAGAATACATAGATCTGTGGGGGCTCAGTGTAGGGAAGTGACCCCAGAACATCACTAATAGGGTAGGGGTAGATGTTTTTGTTCTTTCCCCTATTAGTGCTGTTCTGGGGTCTCTCCTCTACACTGAGCCCCCACAGATCTATGTATTCTTATATGCCACAAAGCATCCAGTGTATGATGCACCTAGGACCCAACTACAACAGCTACAGGCACTACAACTCCCAGCATTTACTTACAGTCTGCAGCCCTCAGGATATATGCTGGGAGTTGTAGTACTTGCAGCTCTTGTAGTTGGGTCCTAGTTTAAAAGTTTGCGCTAGTGTACTGTAGTGACCGCGGGGCTGTGTCAGTACACTACTGCAAACCAGTGGTGTAGCTATAGGGGTCGCATCGGTCACCAGGGGGAGAATCTGGGGAGGCAGGGGGAGCAGCTGGGGAGCAGGGTTAACAGCTGTGGGGCAGAGGGAGCAGCTGGGGGGCAGGGGGAGCAGCTGAGGTGGCACGGGGAGTAGATGGGGGCAGGAGGAGCAGCTGGGATGAAAGGGGCAGGGGGAACAGCTGGGGGGCAGTGGCAGAAGATGGGGGAAGGGGGAGCAACTGTGGGGCAGAGGGATCAGCTGGGGTAAGGGGGAGCAGCTGGGGTGGCAGAGGGAGAAGATGGGGGGCAGGGGGAGCAGCTAGGGTGGCAGGGGGAGTAGATGGGACAGGAGGAGCAGCTGGGGTGACAGGGGCAGCAGCTGGAGTGGCAGTGGTAGTAGATGGGGGCAGAAGGAGCAGCTTGGGTGACAGGCAGGGGGAGCAGATTGGGGCAGCTGGGGTGACAGGGAGAAGATGGGGGCAGCTGGGGTGGCAGAGGAGAAGATGGAGTGGCAGGGGGAGAAGATGGGGGGCAGGGGAGCAGCTGGGGTGGCAGGGGGAGAAGATGGGGGCAGGGGGAGCACAGACAGCCTCTATCACAGGCCAGAAGCTCACAGCTACAGCCTCACGGTACCCGAACTTCTCTCCTGCTTGAGAATTTCGGGACCGCAGGGCTGCAGCTGTGAGCTTCCGGCCTGTGATAGATCCTGGGCCTATGGCGGCAGGGGTTCTAAATATTTTTTTAATAAAAAAACATTTGCTTCCCTGCGGGTGCCGCCTCCCGCAAAGCGCCGCCCTAGGCACCGAACCATGGGTGCCTAGTGGCAAATACGGCCCTGTATGTACACAGTGACCCCAGCAGCAGAATAGTGAGTGCTGCTCTGGAGTATAATACAGGATGTAACTCAGAATCAGTACAGGATAAGTAATGTAATTTATGTACACAGTGACCCCACCAGCAGAATAGTGAGTGCTGGCGTGGAGTATAATACAGGATGTAACTCAGAATCAGTACAGGATAAGTAATGTAATGTATATACACAGTGACCCCATTAGCAGAATAGTGAGTGCAGCTCTGCAGTATAATACAGGATGTAACTCAGGATCAGTACAGGATCAGTAATGTAATGTATGTACACAGTGACCCCACCAGCAGAATAGTGAGTGCAGCTCTGGAGTATAATACAGGATGTAACTCAGGATCAGTACAGGATAAGTAATGTATGTACATAGTGACCCCACCAGCAGAATAGTGAGTGCAGCTCTGCAGTATAATACAGGATGTAACTCAGTTTCTCCAATTATTTTTTCTATATTATATATATTTAATCTGTGCAATGCTAAATAGGGATAAAAGAAGTTCTATGCAGTCTTCTAGCTGTATAGCACATCTGGAGTAATACTACTGTAGTGTAGGACCATGCTGGGACATCTCATTACTCATGTATAAATAATGAGCGGCTTCCACACAACCTCGGATGTAACAGACCCAGAAATGTTATTAACGAATTAAAATCAATCAGGGCACATTTTCGTCTGTGGAAGGGGAACGCACGCCGAGGGCCGGTGGGCCACCAGCCAATATCTTCCATGCCTTGCAGAATCACTAAGTCACATAACATAAAGCAGGAGACATAACACAGCTTGGGAAACATTTCAAGTATTACATGTCATAGAAAGCTATGCTGTGACCTTGTCTGAGCAACAACATTCAAGGACGAGTCTTCTGATATTAGAGGGGGTGTCTAAGGGAACACAATGCGGTCCCTACTAGGACAGGTTCATGTCATTGCAGCCCTCTACACTGGGACAGGATCATCCCCCCTGACTTATTTCTTAATGTTAATACAGATGAGACATCCAGAACAGTCTCCTACTATTCATATAAAGAGTGGTCCTGACTCTAACTTCTCATATCTTCCTTTATTTGGCTTACAGCTCTAAATTTTCTGCAACAATAAAATTCTTATCATCTGCGGCCACCACTAGGGGGCACTAACTGAAGACACATCATGACTGATAATAATAGTGATCATACATTTGTATACAGTGAGCTCACAAACCTACAATCTTACGGTTGGGGTCTATTCACATAGATACAGTCATATGAGACAATAGTGAGTGCAGCTCTGCAGTATAATACAGGATGTAACTGTGATCAATTGTTGCATTTTTGGTAATATTTTTAAATTTTAATGTAATAAAATGCAAAAATGTGAACAGAGAGCAATAGTTTTGGTGGCTGGAGGACAGTGATCCTGCAGAGTCCTGAGAGGTGAGTAAGACCTGATTTCAGCACCAGCTCTCCGGACAGCTCCAAGTGCTGAATCCCTATAGAGAAGCAGAGTAGCAGAGATTTATAACTACAGGCCCATCAGGAAGTACTACAAGGCTCAGCATACCTTCTGCCAGGAAATATCAGGTCGCTCCCTGGTCCTAAAAGGATTTATCCTCTTCCCATAGTGAATCCTGGTGCCATCTATACCCCAGGAAAGGGATGAGCACACACCCGGCTGTCCACATAATGGAGAACCTGATCCATCAGACCAGTCACCTTCTTCTATTGCTCCATGTTCAGTTCTCCATTACAGACACTACTGGGGGGGACAGGGACTACTGGGGTATGACTGGTCTGCAGGGCCTCATACATCTCATGTGTGATCTGACTCCTTTCCACCATAGCCAGCAGGAATAATTTTTGTTTACAGGATGTAACTCAGGATTAGTACAGGATCAGTAATGTCATTTATGTACACAGTGACCCCACCAGCAGAATAGAGAGTGCAGCTCTGGGGTATGCTACAGGATGCAACTCAAGATGAGTATAGGATCAGTTATGTAATGTATGTACACAGCATAGGACTGCCCCGGTATGAGGCCACCGTAACGTGGTGGGGTAGTTTACACCATTTTCAAGTGGTAACCAAGAGCCTCATTATTTTTGTGGAAGTTTTTTTGGCAGTTAGGGGGGGCTGCTTTTAACTATTTCCATGTTTGTAGTGGGTCTGTATCTTGCCATTGCGGTGAGCTGTTGCATTTTTCTATGTTTTTGTGTGTTATGTACACAGTGACCCCATCAGCAGAATAGTGAGTGCAGCTCTGGGGTATAATACAGGATATAACTCGGGATCAGTACAGGATAAGTAATTTAATGTAAATACACGGTGACCTCACCGGCAGAATAGTGAGTGCAGCTCTGCAGTATAAAGCCATGTTCACACCCTGTAACAGACTAGCCGTTCCCTGACCCGGCCGGTCTCTAAAAAAAAGATCTTTGGCGCCGCAGCGTTCTGATGCAGGCGCATCCATGTGCGCCCGCATCAGAACTCCCCACAGCACACAATGAAACTTCGGCCGGGGCCGCTCGCTTCATTTAGTGAACTGATATGGCTGAATAGTGGCCGCAGAAAACTGACATGTCAGTTCTTTGCAGCGCTGCAGGGTATCCCAGCTGAATCGTATACTATGGGGGAGATTTATGAAAGGATGTAAATATACACCTGGTGTAAACCGTCCACAGCAGCCAATCACAGCTCCTCTTCTATTTTACCAGTGCTGAAAGCTGAGCTGTGATTGGTTGCTGTGGGCAGTTTACACCAGGTGTATATTTACACCCTTTCATAAATCTCCCCCTATGTGTATATGCTCCAGCCGAGATCCCATAGAAGAAAAGGCAACGTATGTTTCTGTACAAAGTACGGCCGTTGTTGCCGATTTCAACAACTGCCGTACTTTTACGGAAACATCCTTTGTGTGAACATAGCCTAATACAGGACGTAACTCAGGATCAGTACAGGATAAGTAATGCATGTACACAGTGACCTCACCAGCAGAATAGTGAGTGCAGCTCTGGAATATAATACAGGATGTAGCTCAGGATCTGTACAGGATCAGTAATGTAATGTATGTACACAGTGACCCCACCAGCAGAATAGTGAGTGCAGCTCTGGAGTATATTACACCTTTGTTCATAGGCTGAGCCTAGTGTTGCAGTTAAGCCCCATTTGACACTACAGATGACATGTAAGTTATCTCTTCTGCTTGGAGCATACAAGTCTCTGTTACAGGTGAATGTGGGTCATCAGCTGTGGCCGCTCTCAGCCTCTTAGCCCTATTACACGGGACGATTATCGTGCGAAAAATCGTTAAATCGTTCGAATTTAAACAATAATCGTTCTGTTTAATTGCAGGCAACGATCGAAAAATCATTTGTATGTCGTTAATCGTTGATTTAGATCTAAACCTAAAATTATCGTTAATTGTTCGCTAATCGTTCGCTGTAATTCCACGTTCGTTCGCTCAAGTTCCGCATTTTTTCACTAATCATTCACTGTAATTGTACATTGTTCATTGTTTTTCTGGGATCAGAAGGAATAAACGATCATAGTAACGATCGCAATAACGATCGTAACTAACTATCGTTCTGTGTAATGTGGTGAACAATTTCAGGTTAACGATAAACATATATCTCGTTTGCGAACGTTAATTGTTAATCTTTAAAAATCGCTCAGTGTACACCTCTAGGATGAGATGTGACAAGTTCAATGTAGCTGCAGGATCAATACTTCCCATCCTCGTCTTTAATAAGTAATGGTGCGGGGGCGCCTGGAAAGATGCCCTTAGGCGACTGCCCACATGGCCACCGCTCCAGCACGGGCTCACCGGGAAATAAAGGATCCGGTTTTATCTTCTATATCTAATTGTGTAAAATAAAATCTGTGCAGTGTCTCCTTGGTGAAAACGATTCAGCTCATTTACATCTCACCTTGTTTCCAGGCTGAAAATAACCCAAAAAAGAAGGTGAAAATATACAGGATATGAATGAGGGCACCCAGCTTTCCCAGAACCCTGCAGCCCAGGGATTGTATAGTCATTGTAGGAGTCTGGGAAAGCTGGGCGACAAAGCATGAAGGAGCTGTAGTCAGGGCCGGCGTCAGCACAGGGCTTACCTGGGCAAGGGCCGGGGCCCAAAGCATCTCTAGGGGCCCAGAGAGGGAGAGGGGCCCGGTTTTCTGATGTTCGGCCCGGTCACTGCAGTCCAGGGTGTGCACTGAACATCAGAAGACACAGGAGACGGAGCAGGACCTGCACAGAGAGAGAAAAGGGTGAAGGACCTGATCACATGACCTTAAGGTCCTCAACCTCTCAGTGTGGAGAGCAGCCCGACAGAGAGGAAGAGGAAGAAGACTGAGCTGTAACTGCTGTGTGTCAGTGTCCGAGTGTGTCAGTCAGTCGATCAGTATCTAGGTCAATAATGTATGTTTGTATATGTTAGTGGTGTCTCACGTTATTGTGCATAGTGTGTAAATGAGGGGCCCGCTGAGGCTTGGTCGCCCAAGAGCCCACAAAAACCTGGAGCCAGCCCTGGCTGTAGTAATACTCTCTCACATCCTGCTGTCCCAGATCAGACACTAATCCTATGTATTACTGGGAGATATGGTGCGTTTACACAGGCAGATAAATCTGACAGGTTTTGGATTTGAAAAGAGGAGAAATCTCAGTCTCTCCTTTGTGACCTGTTCCCTGTTTATAGTCTGTTCCTGGTTTTGGCTTCAAAAATCTGTCAGATAACTCTGTCTGTGTAAACACACCGATAGATAGATAGATAGATAGATAGATAGATTCTGGCAGATATATAGGTAATCATAGAATAACATCCACCTGCTCCAGCCTCCAGTATTTAGGCTTATAGGGAACAGATTTTTTTATGTGATATGCTGCCCTCTTGTGGTACAAATGTAGAACTAGGATGATGCACTGCTGATTTTTTTTTGTTTGTTTGTTTTTTACATATAACTTGAGCACTAAAATCGTTAAACTCTATGGCCAGGTTCAGACTATGTAACTGTGCGGCTGTATTTGCGGCTGTAATTGTGCAGCGGTATTTTTGGTGGTTCATGCGTACACTGGAAAGTATAGGATATACGGCTGCACAGTGCACACTATGTCTGAATCTACGGCCCGATCGTAAACGGACCTGTAAAAATGAACAAGACCATTGTTTGCGGCTGGACATGCGGCCGAGGATTGACAGGCGGTCCGTACGGAGTACTTCAAAAATAGCCGGCAATGATGCCGAATGCCGATGCCTCTAATAGTTAATATATTAAATTAATAAAACACATTCTCTTTGTAATAAAGTCCCTTTCGTTGGTCAATAATTTAATTCTAACGAATCCATCATTTTGCGATTAAATATACTGTTAAAATAAATAGATATATAAATAAATGTATATTTATATATATATTTATTTTTTGACAGTATATTTAATTGCACAATGATGGATTTGTTAGAATTAAATTATTGACCAATGAAAGGGACTTTATTTCAACGAAAATGTGTTTTATTAATTAAATATTAATTAGTACAGGAAGCTCCATAAGCCGTTAATTCATATGCCGGCAATAGAGCTTTCTGTACTAATCATCACTTTACTTTAATGAAAACATCAAATGTTTCTTCTAATTATGTTATCACAATAGCATTATTAGAAGAAACATTTAGAATTATATGTGCGCTCAGCTGATTGGCTGATCGGCTCAGCGCACATATAATGAGCCGGTCCGCAGTACAGTGACTTCATTGTGCTGCGGACCAGCGAAGAGGACACATCGGGGTGAGTATAGAGCTCTCCCCACCCCCTCCCCAGCACTGCACCCTTCCCAGCAAGGAAGGGGGGGTCAGTTAACCCCTTCCTTGCTGGGATGGGTGCAGTCTGACATCAGTCTGGCCCCCAAGGGGTTAAGGGGGATGCAATACATCCTCCCTTAACCCCTTGGGGGCCAGACTGTAAGCAGCGATCTGTAAAGATGCTGCATACTGTAAGGAGCACAACACCGCTCACAATGATGGGTGTTGTGCTCCTGTTTGTGTGTTTTTTGTGTGTTTCTCCCTTCTTGTTTTTCAGATATCGGTATCCTGTGGATTACGTTGGATTCCGTGGACTACGTCGATGACCAGCGTTTTTTTTATGTTTTTTTTTAATAAAATGGTCAATGAGGGGTGTGGGGGTGTTTTTATTTGAATTAAAAAAATTTTTAACTTGTGTCTTGTCTTTATTTCTTTACTTTATAGACTTAGTAGTGGAAGCCGTCTAATAGACGGAATCCATTACTAAGTTGGGGCCTAGTGTTAGCCGGTATAAAATGGCTAACACTAACCCCCTATTATTACCCCAGTACCCAATGCCACCAGGGGTACTGGGAAGAGCCGGGTGCCAGTGGTCAAAATTGGCGCTCCTGGACCGGGCGGCAGCAGGCTGGTAAGATTTAGGCTGGGGAGGGCCTAAACCAATGGCTCTTCCCACCCTGGTGTTACCAGGCTGCTGTCGTTTGGTTTTTAACCCGGCTGGTTATAAAAATAGGGGGGACCCTATGCGTTTTTTTTTTAAATAAATAAATAATTTAAAAAAAACGCATAGGGTCCCCCCTATTTTTATAACCAGCCGGGTTAAAAACCAAACGACAGCAGCCTGGTAACACCAGGGTGGGAAGAGCCATTGGTTTAGGCCCTCCCCAGCCTAAATCTTACCAGCCTGCTGCCGCCCGGTCCAGGAGCGCCAATTTTGACGCTCCGGGACCACTGGCACCCGGCTCTTCCCAGTACCCCTGGTGGCATTGGGTACTGGGGTAATAATAGGGGGTTAGTGTTAGCCATTTTATACCGGCTAACACTAGGCCCCAACTTAGTAATGGATTCCGTCTATTAGACGGCTTCCACTACTAAGTCTATAAAGTAAAGAAATAAAAACAAGACACAAGTTAAAAAAATTTTTTAATCAAATAAAAACACCCCCACACCCCTCATTGACCATTTTATAAAAAAAAAAACATTAAAAAAACGCTGGTCATCGACGTAGTCCACGGAATCCGACGTAATCCACAGGATACCGATATCTGAAAAACAAAAAGGGAGAAACACACAAAAAACACACAAACAGGAGCACAACACCCATCATTGTGAGAGGTGTAGTCCTCCTTACATTATACAGCATCTTTACAGATCGCTGCTTACAGTCTGGCCCCCAAGGGGTTAAGGGAGGATGTATTGCATCCCCCTTAACCCCTTGGGGGCCAGACTGATGTCAGACTGCACCCATCCCAGCAAGGAAGGGGTTAACTGACCCCCCCTTCCTTGCTGGGAAGGGTGCAGTGCTGGGGAGGGGGTGGGGAGAGCTCTATACTCACCCCGATGTGTCCTCTTCGCTGGTCCGCAGCACAATGAAGTCACTGTACTGCGGACCGGCTCATTTTATGTGCGCTGAGCCGATCAGCCAATCAGCTGAGCGCACATATAATTCTAAATGTTTCTTCTAATAATGCTATTGTGATAACATAATTAGAAGAAACATTTGATGTTTTCATTAAAGTAAAGTGATGATTAGTACAGAAAGCTCTATTGCCGGCATATGAATTAACGGCTTATGGAGCTTCCTGTACTAATTCATATTTAATTAATAAAATACATTTTCGTTGAAATAAATTCAGTTTCGTTGGTCAATAATTTAATTCTAACGAATCCATCATTGTGCAATTAAATATACTGTCAAAAAATAAATATATATATAAATATACATTTATTTATATATCTATTTATTTTAACAGTATATTTAATTGCAAAATGATGGATTAGTTTAAATTTAATTGAACAACGAAAGGCACTTTATTACAACGAAAATGTGTTTTATTATTTTAATATATTAACCATGAGAGACATCGGCATCGGCATACTGCAGAGGATCGCAAACCCCGGTAATAGCAATTCATGTAAACTGTGTTCCCTGCTTTCCCAGATGCATCCAGAGGTGTTTGCATCACTTTCTTAACATTTTATTTGTTATTTTTAGTTGAACCAGATTTCAAAGTAAATGACCGTATGTTTTGAGCCGCATGTCTATTTTTTCCCACGGCCGTAGTTTCATCCGCACATTTACAGCCGCATAAAAAATACAGCCGCACAGTTACATAGTGTGAACCTAGCCTATGACTGTAAGTTAGAGGTACAAGGAGTTCCAGTCTTTGCCTTAGGAAACAAAAAAGCTAGAAGCAGTCCTGCGTACGCCACCATCACTAAATTATCACATTTCTGAGTGTGGGGAGGGGGTCGGGTTGCGGTTTTGGAGTCGCATGGCACTGTGTGTGTGTGTGGGGGCCCAAGTTCACTTCTTGCACCAGGGCCCATGAGACATTAGCTACGCCCCGGGGTTAGGTCTTGTATATTTTTTGCTGGTGTCAGACACCCATTTAGGGTAGATGGTTGGGTATTATTTTGGTTAGGAGGAGATTGTGTGACTACATGCAGGCGGTACAGTTATGTGTGGGCGGGAGTCCCTGTCACCAGTGGGGGGATGTTGGTGATGCACAATGTCTGGTTTGGGGTCGGTCCGTACTCATGTGACCTATTAGTGGTCATTACTTGTCCAATCAAAGAAGGGAGGATAGCCCCTGGTAGCAGTTCAGGATGTGTAACCTGCCCCGGATACATACATAGTAGAGGTCATATAAGGGTCTTCTGTATAGAAACATAGAAGATTGTCGGCAGAAAAAGACCACTGGGTCCATCTAGTCTGCCCTTTTAGTATTTTCTTTCTTATTATCTTAGGATAGATATATGTTTATCCCAGGCGTGTTTAAATTCTGTTATTGTAGATTTACCAACCACCTCTGCTGGAAGTTTGTTCCAGGTATCTACTACTCTTTCAGTAAAATAATATTTTCTCACGTTGCTTCTGATCTTTCCCCCAGATAACCTCTCACTGTGTCCTCTTGTTCTTGCTAAAAACACTTCCCTCCTGAACCTTATTTAGTCCTTTAACATACTTAAATGTTTCAATCATGTCCTCCCTTTCTCTTCTTTCCTCCAGACTATACAGATTCAAATCATTAAGTCTTTCCTGATATGGTTTATGCCTCACACCCTCCACCATTTTTGTAGCCCTCTTTGGACCCGTTCTATTTTATCAATGTCCTTTTTTAGGTGAGGCCTCCAGAACTGGGCACAGTATTCCAGATGTGGCCTCACCAGAGCTCTATATAGCGGGATCACAGTCTCCCTCCTTCTACTGGTTATACCTCTAGCTATACACCCCAGCATGTGATTTGCTTTCCCCACCACCTGGTTGCACTGGTGACTCATTTTAAGGCTGTCAGAAATCACTACCCCTGAATCCTTCTCTTCTGAAGTCTTTTCCTACACAGTACTGCCGATGTGATACTCGGATAGAGGATTCCTCCTCCCAAAGTGCATTATTTTACATTTGGAAAAGTTGAACTTCAATTTCCAATGTTTGGACCACTTACCTAGCAAAGCTAAATCGTTTTCCATATTACTGACACCTCCAGGAATATCAACCCTATTGCACACTTTTGAGTTCCAGCTGATGTATATTCTCTATTATACTTTGCACCGCAGTTATATGATTTGTACACCGTGCCAACCGCTGTGTCTATGGAGCAGCCGGAGCAAGATCCGCTCCCTCCGACCCCCCCTTACCATAGCAAGCCAGACGCTGCTTCCTGCATCTGGGCTGCTATGGATGACAGTGATCAGGCCCCTGCACTGAGGCAGGGACCTGATCAAATGAATGAGCTGTCAGCTTCTGACAGCTCATTCATTCTCTATAATACATTACAGCACTGATCATGTGCTGTAATGTATTATAGAGGTACCTGAAAAAGTGAAAGTACACACACACAAATACATACATACACAAATAAATAAATACATATATAAATACATAAATTAAATAAATAATTAAAAATAAATAGTTATACACGTTCCCCATCCCCCTTTATAAATGATCCCCTATAAATGAGATACATATATTTGGTATTGCCGTGCCCGTAATGACCCCGTCTATTAACCTGTTACATTAATTATCCCGCCCGATTAACGCCGAAAAAAAAATTGATAAAAAACTAATCAAAATGACAATTTTTTGTTAATCTCACCCTGCCTGGCTGACGCTCTCCTAGGGCTGGGCGATATTGGCTTAAATCAATATCGCGGTTTATCGCACATGTAGCTGCGATAACGATAATTGAACGATAACTATGACACGCCACTTTGTAAGCCACACCCTCTTTTTGCAAGCCACACCCACTTGTATGTGCCAAATTGGGGATATTTTCTTTCTAAGGATACAAACACACACGGCATATATGCTGCGTATTTACTGCTGCGATACACCGCAAATACGCAGCAGATTAGATCTAAATAACTGAACACAGCATCAAATCTGCTGCATATCGTAGCAGTAAATACGCTGCGTATACGGTGTGGGTGTTTGTACCCTAAAAAGTATTTAAAAAAACCCAGTAACTTACTCAGCAGCAACTCAAGGCTGTGTATTTAGTCTATTGTGACTATTATTTGTCATTATTAGGGGTCTTAGCAGAGTTATACAGCTACATACACACAGGAAGGGACAAGTCTCTATATATACACACAGGAGGAAGGGAGACTGCCCCCCTTCCTCATGTGTGTGTATATACAGAGACTTGTCTCCCTTCCTTCCAGCCAGTTACATGTGGTGACTAGGAACTGAAGGGATAGCTAGAGCTAGATGAACTGAGACAACTCTGCTATTCCAGGGACATCCAGTGTTACATGTGTCCATGAACTGAGACAACTCGGCTATTCCAGGGACATCCAGTGTTACATGTGTCCATGAACTGAGACAACTCGGCTATTCCAGGGACATCCAGTGTTACATGTGTCCATGAACTGAGACAACTCGGCTATTCCAGGGAAAGCCAGAGCCTGAGTGTAGATGAAGAAACCGCTCTCTCCTTTCGCCTCTGGTGTCAGTGATAAGAGACAGAGCACGTCAGGGAAACTAAACAAGAAAGCGGCTCCTCCGTGCACTAACATGCTGCTACACAGACACTGTCCCTTTCCCTGGACACAATGGGAGGATCTACAACCCGGCAGAGTGTGCCTCCTGAAGACCGGTGCCGGCTAGGAGTGACGGGGGAGGGCTGTGTGGACGGCAGCACAGTAGTAAGTTTACCTCCTGAAGGCTGCTGCTCCTCAGTCACACGGATGGGGGATAGAAGGGGGGCCCCAAGCAATTTCCCTGTTTGATAGGACGGGTCCGGCAGTGACAGGAGGGGGATGGGGCAGCGCTGTCACCCGAGCAGCAGTCCGGTCCTCAGCCTGCAGACGTCTGCTCTGTACCTCGTTCACTGCCCGGGGAGTGCAGGACACTAGACACTCCGAGGCTGCACTCGGCCGCGGGGCTCCACCGGCTCAGTGTCCGCATCTTGGGGCCCGGGAGGGAGATAAGCCAGATCCCTGGGCTATAGTGTCAGTGCTCAGTGACCCCCCTCTTGTCTCGGGCCTCGGATAAGACTCCTCTCATTCGATCAGCTGCAGCCACATCCTGCCTGGCTCTGACACGCCGACATCCCTGCATCTGCACATACAGCGCACAAAACTGTGAAATACCGCAGATACCGTCCTGGCAGAGTTGAGGTCGGTTAACCGACGCCATGGACGGTATCGGTATTTTCACGGTATACCGCCCAGCCCTACGCTCTCCCCCCACACATACTGGCTCCCGGTGTCCCCGACCGGCACGTGTGGGAGAGGACGGTCAGTGCGGACACTGGGGAGAGTTGCGGCCAGGTGGGAAGTCAGCCGGGATAAGGAGAAGTTTCCTCGGATCGTGTAAGAAGGAGGACGGGGGAGCGAAGGGGGCATGATGGCCCCTGTGTGATGAGCGGCTCCCCCTTGCTCCCGGCGGCATCAGCGGCAGCAGGCATGACCCAGCTACTACTCCCATCACCTGCTCATACTATGAGCTGGTGATGGGAGTAGTAGTTCAGTCTATATATTCAAGTGCAGCGTCGGCGACCGGGCGGCGGCTGGGGGCGGCGGTTCGGTGGGCTTACTGTGATGGATATCCAAATGTACTGATTGAATACATATATGGAATACTTTGGGGAGCGAGGATACTTGTTCCCCATAGTAGTCCATAGATGTATTCATTCAATAAAGCATACTGTACATTACATTACATTAGTTTACATAGACATCTATAGACTTCTACATATAGAGCCCCCCCCCCCCCCCCCCCCCCCCGCTGGACACTGTATAGGAATTACATCCTTCGTCGTGACGTCACTGTTTCTGAGAGAATTCTAACACTCCATGATCTACTAAATTAAGGGAAATAGCCCTATATGTGCATTTCCTATAATTAATGTACATTAGAAATTTGTCTAAATTTCCATAAGTAATAACATATCAAAAAGTAATTTTGGCCGGACTTCTCCTTTAAAATTTCTGCTAAACACCTGAAGGGTTAGTAAACTTATGATATATTACTGTGAATACTTTCAGGGGTGCAGCTTTTACAGTGGAGGGATTTATGGAAGTAACTAACATACAGGCCCCACAAATCCACTTCAGAACTGAACTGGTCCCTAATAAAATCAGAGCATGAAAATTTGAAAAATTACTGCAAAATTTTGACGCCCTCTAACATCCTAACAAGTAAAAGGACGTTCACCAAATGATAAAGCAGACATGTTGTAGATGCTGGAGTAATAATTAGTTTACGTAATATGACTATCTTTCTTAGGAAAATAGAGTTTTGAATATAAAGAAATGTAAATTGTTAAAATTTTTGCGCAAATCTTGTGTTTTGTTTTTTTTTGTCTTTTTTTACAAAAAATTACTGAGTGTATCAACCAAAATATACCACAAACATAAAGAGGAATATGTCACGAAAAACAATCTCAGAATAACCGTGATAATTAAAATCATCGCAGAGTTATCACTACATAAAGAGAGACAGGTCAGATTTGAAAAATAGGTCCTGGGCATTAAAGAGTCACTTGCAGAAATCAATAGTCCAGGCGATTTTAAGAAACTTTGTAATTGGGTTTATTAGGCAAATATGCCATTATCTGCATTTAAAAAGACTTTCCCCAGGTCCCCCCCTCCCTCCTCTTTTCCATTCACTGCAAAACACAGTGGTACCTCGGTTCTCAAACATAATCGGTTCTGGAAGGCTGTTCCAGAACCGAGCTGTCAGTTCCCATAGGGAACAATGTTAAACGGAATAATTGGTTCTTACACTCTGTGGGTCAGGTGCAGAGCATCCGGCCCACAGAGCGTAGAAACACTTCATATCCCCCGCAACAGTGAGAGGCAGGAGCGGGCGGGTATGTAAACTCCTCTCAGCTGCCGGGGACACCCTGTAAAGAAGCGGGGATACCCCTCATTATGATGGGATTACCCACTTCTTTACAGGGTGTCCCCGGCAGCTGAGAGGAGCAGGAGCTTGGCGGCAAGTTTAAATAGCCGCCCGCTCCTGCCTCTCACTGCGGGGATCACTCCTGCCTCGCACTGCTCAGTCCCCTCTGACCTGCTCTCCACATCCCCCCGCCGGCCCCGAGCGCTTCCTTCTTCCGCCTCTGAAGGGTGAAGGAGAGTCTTCAGAGGTAGATCATGGAGTGCCGCCCGCTCCTGCCTCTCAGTGTTCCCGAACACCTAACTGTCAGCTGAACATCAGTTCAGCTGACAGTTATCCCCCTGGTTTTGTTCGGATACCGAGCAAAACTTCAGGGGGAAATTTAGCTCGAAGACCGAATAGTTTGAACTCCGAGGTGTTCGGGAACCAAGGTTTTACTGTATCAGGAAATTGTGACTTGTTGCCTCAGAGACAACCTTTCTGTTCTATAGAGAGGGGAGGGGGAGGAGGGATATGAGTCGGCAGCCAGAGGGGAGAACAAAGGATTACAGGCACTGAGCTGGGTGACAGCGTATTCAGAGGTCAGAGAGGTCAGTGCTGACTGTCAGAGGAGATAGATCATGTAGTTGTAAATTAACTCGTTGTTGTCCTGTCCTAGTGTCTCATTTCCCTCTCTCCGCAGGAGAGCTTCAAACTGCTTTTTCATGATAAAAATTTATTTTTCAGCTAATAAACCCAATTACAAAGTTCCTTAAAATCGCCTGTACTATTGATTTCTGAAAAAAATTTTTTAATGACAGTGACATTTTAAGGCCAAAATAGGTTGCGGAGGCAAGGGCTTAAAAGGGAACTCCAGCGAAAAAGAAAAAAATCTTTCAAATCAACTGGTGCAAGAAAGTGCCAGAGATTTGTAATTTACTTCTATTTAAAAAAAATCTCAAGTCTTTCAGTACTTATCATCTGCTGTATGACCTGCAGGAAGTGGTTTATTCTTTCCAGCCTAGAGAGCAGGAGAGGTTTTCTATGTGGATTTGTTACTGCTTTGGACAGTTCCTGACATGAACAGAGGTGGCAGCACAGACTGGAAAGAATATACCACTTCCTGCAGGACATTCAGGAGCTGATAAGTACTGGAAGACTGGAAATATTTTAATAGAAGTAAATTACAAATCTATATAACTTTGTCACACTAGTTGATTTGAAAGAAAACATTTTCTCTGGAGAATTTAAACTAGTTGAGCTTAGATATATCACCACATTGATATCATACACTAACTATTATTGACTATATGAGTGCTATTATAATGTTAGTGTACAGATCCTATACAGAGCTGGTATCTGACCACTGTATGGCGGTATTATTGGTTATATGAGTGCTTGTATAGTGGTAGTGTACAGATCCTATAGCTGGTATCCAGGGGCGGGCTGGGCCGGGGGGCAGGGGGGCACATGCCCCCCGGGCTGCTCTTCCCCCAGTTGTCAGGGCCGCATTGCTGCTGACAGCTGGCTGAAGTCCTCAGTGCCTCCCCTGCTTACAGCCCCGGCCCTCATCAGTCATATTTACCTGTGGCTGTGCTGTGGATCCAGTCTGTGCTGGAAGCGGCCGCTGAAGCCCCGCCCCCATGACGGTAAGCCCCGCCTCCTTTATGGCCATTATGCTTTCTATAAGCCTATGAGCAGGGCCGATTCTGGGGTTTGCCTCAGGCGGCCGCCCCCTGACCGAATCACCCGCGCCTGCTCATGGCAGAAACGGCCCTGCCTATGAGGCTTATGGTAAAAAGCAAACTGCTGTACGCAGTATCTTCCTCCGGCCCCCAGAGTGCGCTCTCTCCTTCCAGCTGGTTCTCCTGTGTCTGGGCTAGAAGAGCCTGAAGACAGAGAAGATGGTGTCTGCAGGAAGCCAGGTACCTACACAGCAGGACATCTACACAGCAGGCCATAGGGCAGGGGGAGGGAACCAAGGCCCTCCAGCTGTTGCAGAACTACTACTACCATCATACCTGGGCAGCCATAGGCTGTCCATGCATGATGGGAGTTGTAGTTTTGCAACAGCTGAAGAGCCAAGGTTCCCTATCCCTGACATAGAGGATACATATACACAGGAGACCTACACAGGAGGATACATATATACAGGAGACCTACACAGGAGGATACATATATACAGGAGACCTACACAGGAGGATACATATATACAGGAGGAGACATACAGAGGAGTATATAGAGGATACATATATACAGGAGGAGACATATATACAGGGGTACATGGAGGATACATATATACAAGAGGAGACATACAGAGGAATTAGGGCTGAGTGAGTAAACAAATTAATTCGCCCAGAAGGTTAGAATCGATTAGCTTTTTGTAAAAATCTTAAATTAAATTTTCACAAAAAATCATTGCAGGCGGAGCAGCATGGATTGTCGGGTTGGCGGCCGGGCAAGAGGTGCAGGTCAAGCGGGCGGCGCGGAGGTGAGGTGCATGACGGGCTTATGGCGGTGCGTGGAGTGTCGCGCCAGAGGTGAGGTGCAGGGCGGTCGGGCAGTCCGCCTAACAGAGCCGCAACTGACCTGCCTGAGCTATAAATATCACGTCCTGCTCCCCTCCTGGCCACACGTGCAGGTCCCCGGTCTCTGGAGCAGGCCGCAGGGACTGTAGTGGTGATATCACCACTACAGTCCCTGCGGCCTCCTTCAAAGACTGGGGACCTGCATGTGTGGCGGGGAGGGGAACTTGTGTGCCAGGGTGAGAGGAAGAGGAGGAGGGCTATGTGCACTCCTGCCCCAATCACCTCCAGCTGCCCCAGTCCCCCTAGAGTCACCCCCAGTCTGCCTCAGTGCCCCTCAATCACCCCCAGTCTGCCCCAGTCCCCCTCAGTCACCCTCAGTCTTTCCCATTTCCCCTCCGTCATCCCCAGTCTGCCCAGTCCCCCTTCAGTAAACTCCAACTGTCCCCAGTCCCCCTTTAGTCAACCCCAGTTTGCCCCATACACCCCCAGCTCTCCCAGTCACCCCCAGCTCCCCCAGTTTGCCCCCGTACACCCCCAGCTCTCCCAGTCACCCCCAGTTTGCCCCATACACCCCCAGCTCTCCCAGTCCACCCCCAGCTCCCCCAGTTTGCCCCATACACCCCCAGCTCTCCCAGTCACCCCCAGCTCCCCCAGTTTGCCCAATACACCCCCAGCTCTCCCAGTCACCCCCAGCTCCCCCAGTTTGCCCCGTACACCCCCAGCTCTCCCAGTCACCCCCAGCTGCCCCAGTTTCCCCCAGTGACCCCTCAGCTATACCCGTATTACTACTACACCCCTCATCTTTACCTGTACTACTACAGCCCACATCTGTACCTGTACTACTAATCCCCCTCATCTGTACTACTAATACACCCCTCATTTATACCTGTACTACCATACCCCTCATCTTTACCTGTACTACTACTACTAATGCCCCTCATCTGTATTACTAATACCCCCCATATCTATACCTGTACTACCTCACCCCTCATCTTTACCTGTACTACTACACCCCTTATTCAC
Source organism: Dendropsophus ebraccatus (assembly GCF_027789765.1). NCBI lineage: Eukaryota > Metazoa > Chordata > Amphibia > Anura > Hylidae > Dendropsophus > Dendropsophus ebraccatus. The sequence goes on along the minus strand of NW_027210118.1, from coordinate 9,819 downwards.
TATACCTCCACTACTACACCCTACCTAGATGGAGGCACCAGTGGTATGGTGGTATAAGTAACTATGTGGTGAAGGAGTGGTGATAATATTTGTTACTTATATAATGGTAATAGATGATGTGGCTATGGGGTCATAGAGCGCAGTTATGGGCGTGGCTATGTCCCTCTTTCCCCCCAGCAAAAGTTGGGGGGTATGCATATATACAGGAGTACATAGAGAAGACATATATACAGAAGTATATAGATGATACATACAGTATATACAGTAGTACATAGAGGAGACATATATACAGAAGTATATAGATGATACATATATACAGGAGTACATAGAGGATACATCATATATCCTCTATGTACTCCTGTATATATGCATCCTCTATGTACTGCTGTATATATGTCTCCTCTGTACTGCTGTATATATGTCTCCTCTATGTACTGCTGTATATATGTCTCCTCTATGTACTCCTGTATATATGCATCCTCTATGTACTGCTGTGTAGGTCTCCTCCTGTGTGTGTATATATATATATATATATATATATATATATATATATATATAGTTACACTGATCCAAATTTCCCTGCATTGCATATTCCCTCGTGAATATATATATATATATATATATATATATATATATGTATATACGCACACACAGGAGGAGACCTACACAGCAGTACATAGAGGATACATATATACAGCAGTACATAGAGGATACATATATACAGGAGTAGACATACACAGCAGTACATAGAGGATACATATATACAGGAGTAGACATACACATCAGTACATAGAGGGGACATATATACAGGAGGAGACATATACAGGAGTACATAGAGGATACATATATACAGGAGTACATAGAGGATACATATAAGTATGTGTGTTTGTTGTTTTGTTTATTATTATTTTTACTAATGGGGGGTGCACACACGAGGGGGTGTTCTAAAAAGAGGAATGCCTATACCCACAGGACCACAGCAGTGATATAAACTATTGTAAAAAAAAAAATACAGAAACCCCAGCTTTCCCAGCATCTTGTATTTGTAGTCAGTATAATGGAGGTCACCCAGCTTTTCCACCATCTTATACTCAGTATGATGGAGGTCACCCAGCTTTCCCAGCATCTTATAGTCAGTAGGATGGAGGTCACCCAGCTTTCTCACCATCTTATACTCAGTATGATGGAGATCACCCAGCTTTTCCACCATCTTATACTGCGTATGATGGAGGTCACCCAGCATCTTATAGTCAGTAGGATGGAGGTCACCCAGCTTTCTCACCATCCTATACTCAGTATGATGGAGGTCACCCAGCTTTCCCAGCATCTTATAGTCAGTAGGATGGAGGTCACCCAGCTTTCCAGCATCTTATACTCAGTATGATGGAGATCACCCAGCTTTCACAGCATCTTATACTCAGCTTGATGAAGGTCAACCAGCTTTCCAGCATCATATACTCAGTACGATAGAGGTCACCCAGCATTCCTTGCATCTGTCTATGGGTACGTTCCGTGTCATCGCTGAGCCGCCCCATAGACTTATACAGGAAAGTGACTTCTGATCCCTTCACAGGGCACAGTAGGATATTTGGTCACAAATGACGAAGATGTTATAGGTAAGGGCCAGAGTGGTCCTTAAAGGATGGGCCGCCAGCCTGCTACTTATGGGCCAGTGCTGTGTGCTTGCCCCCCGAGCTAAAATTTGCCAGCCAGCCCCTGCTGGTATCTGACCACTGTATGGCAATATTTTTGGATATATGTGTGTTTGTATTGTTGTAGTGTTGTACAGATCCTATGTAGACATTGTATCTGACCACTATATGGCGGTATTATTGGTCATATATGTGCTTGTATAGTAGTAGTACACACATGATCATGTCATTAGGTAAATCCTAGCTATTTTATTTTTCTTGTATTGTTCATAGTGTAATTTACAAATGAATGTGAGTAGTGATAGATGGCTCCATCCTAGATGTTGTGTGACATTGTGTATTTTCTGTCATATAGCAGGGATTATATTGAATAAGGGCTGCTGGGATGTCACTGCTATTTAGTCCCAGTCCAGCCCAGGGCCGTTTTAATACATTGGTGGGCCCAGTGCACAGCCCTCAAGAGTGGGCCCCCCCCTTCCCTTTCGGCACATTGTTTAATGTACTGAATTTGCCCCCACACTGTATCAAGAGCCCCAATACATACAGTAGTTACCTTATAACACTATTTCCACCATACAGTGATTACATATTACATAAAAACTGCACTAAACAAAACAGAAAGATATCACCAATGATACCATTACATAATACCGCCACATCATGACCCCTAACACTACAACCCTATAACAGAGTGCAGTTACATCCAGTGACTCACCGGGGGCGTCTTCTCCGATCAGAGTCTGTCACCTTTTCTTTTTCTCTCCATCCAGCCTGGGCCACCTTGAAGTCTTCCCCTGGCTGTGAATCTTCTCTCCAGAATCTGCCAGACAAATATTTTAGGCTCCAACACATACAGTAGTTAGGTCCCTTGTACCCCTATACAGTAGTTACACCCCTCTGTACCCCTACATAGTTACACCCCTCTGTGCCTCCATAGTTTTAAGGTGTCCCTGTAGTATATAGCCCCTCATGTGCTCCTCCAGTTATATACAGCCCTCCTGTGCGCTCCCCCATTGGTATATAGCCCCCCTGTGCACTCTCCCCAGTAGTATATAGCCCCCCCTGTGCTCTCCCACAATAGTATATAGCCCCCCTGTGCTCTCCCACAATAGTATATAGCCCCCCTGTGCTCTCGCCCAATAGTATATAGCCCCCCTGTGCTCCCCCCCCAATAGTATATAGCCCCCCTGTGCTCTCCCCAATAGTATATAGCCCCCTGTGCTCTCCCCAATAGTATATAGCCCCCCTGTGCTCTCCCCCATAGTATATAGACCCCTGTGCTCCCCAATAGTATATAGACCCCTTTGCTCCCCAATAGTATATAGCTCCCTGTGCTCCCCAATAGTATATAGCTCCCCTGTGCTCCCCAATAGTATATAGCCCCCTGTGCTCCCCAATAGTATATAGCTCCCCTGTACTCCCCCATAGTATATAGCCCCTGTGCTCCCCCATAGTATATAGTCCCCTGTGCTCCCCAGTAGTATATAGCCCCCTGTGCTCCCCATAGTATATAGCTCCCCTGTGCTCCCCAGTAGTATATAGCTCCCCTGTGCTCCCCCATAGTATATAGCTTCCCTGTGCTCCCCATAGTATATAGACCCCTGTGCTCCCCAGTAGTATATAGTCCCCTGTGCTCCCCCATAGTATATAGCTCCCCTGTGCTCCCCCATAGTATATAGCCCCCTGTGCTCCCCCATAGTATATAGCTCCCCTGTGCTCCCCCATAGTATATAGCCCACTGTGCTCCCCCATTGTATATAGCTCCCTGTGCTCCCCAGTAGTATATAGCCCCCTGTGCTCCCCAGTAGTATATAGCCCCCTGTGCTCCCCCATAGTATATAGCCCCCTGTGCTCCCCCATAGTATATAGCTCCCCTGTACTCCCCCATAGTATATAGCCCCCTGTGCTCCCCCATAGTATAAAGCCCCCTGTGCTCCCCCATAGTATATAGCTCCCCTGTGCTCCCCAGTAGTATATAGCCCCCTGTGCTCCCCCATAGTATATAGCCCCCTGTGCTCCCCAGTAGTATATAGCCCCCTGTGCTCCCCATAGTATATAGCCCCCTGTGCTCCCCAATAGTATATAGCTCCCTGTGCTCCCCAATAGTATATGTGCTCCCCCTCCCATATAACATTGAAAAAAACAAACACTGTTACTCACCTAGGTCCACGCGTTCCTCTTCTCTTCCCTCTTGTGGCCGCACTTCCTGCAGTCACAAGAGGCTGCACTCCCCTTACCCTCGCGCCGACGCTTCAGTGACGTCGGGCGCTAGAGGGAGAGTGCGGCCTCTTGTGACCACAGAAGTGCGGCCACAAGAGTGACTGACAGGGAGGGAGCCAATGGCTCTCTTTGTCAGTGTCGCTGCTGCTGCAGCGCTGAAGCGCCGCAGCAGCAGCGGGCGGGGACAGCGGCGAACGCCGGGGCCCTGCAGGGGGCGCCATGGAGGGGTAAGTAGATTACCCGTCCATGGCGCTCCCACCTGACAGGCTGGTGGCCGGAGCCCTGTGCGACCGCATTGGTCGCACATAGCAACGGCCGACCCTGCTCGGGGGGGCCCCCTTTAACCAGTGGGCCCAGTGCACGTGCACCATGTGCCCTCTGGTTAAAGCGGCCCTGGTCCAGCCCTGCTCCTAGGTCTGGATGAGTCCCGTACACTAGGTTCCATACCTATTCTAACTTAGGGGTTATCCAGGATAAGAATAAACACAGCTACTTTCTTGCAAAAACAGCACCAGTCCTGTCCTCAGGTTGTGTGTGGTACTACAATTCAGCTCCATTCACTTCAATAGAACCGAGCTGCTAAACCTCAGCCAAACTGAGGGCAGGAGAGGTGCTGTTTCTGGAAGAAAGCGGCCATGTTTTTCTAAGTCTGGATAACACTTTAGTCGCCTTCTGACATGAGTCGCTCACCTTCAAGCGCTGCACTTGTCTGGATATTCTGATATCTATCTATTGCGTTTTTATGAGAGAGAAAAGAAGTAGATTTCCAGCCCTTTCTACTGGGTGCCTTACTTAGTCTGGCCTCTCCCCTTTGACCTTTCTGGCACGGGAGACCCCACCAGGAGCATTAACTCCAGCCAGCTTAGCTCAATGGATCACTAAGGCACGCAGCTCCCTCACCACGTCAAGGTGAAGGCACAAAGAGGGAGCCCTCCCACCCTCCCACAAAGCTCTACGAAGTCTTACGGAGCTTGTGCTTCACCAGAATCTGGTGGTTTTAGTTAAGTCTAAGTTGATTTAGTTGGTTTAAGTCTGTCTGGTTAAGATTAAATTCTGATGCTTAAGTTAAGTTAAGATTAAGTTAAGTTAAAATTTAGATTGGAGCAGAGATCAGTAGAGGTGATGATCTACATGTAGATATCGTCGTCGTCATCATTATCAGCATCTTCTTTGTCAGTAATGGCAGGATGATATTGATTTGACCCACTCCGGGCACACAAAGCTGAACTTATTAAAGATTTGCTGATCTTCAGGTTTGATGACGTCTGGTGGTTCAGCAAATTTCATAGGTTCTTCAGCATTGAGGTCAACAGACGATGTCATCATGATTGCTGGTGGAAACATTCTCCTGGCTTCCACGTCCTCCCAATTAATATCGAGAAGAATGCATGGCTCCTGATGTCCTCTTTTGACTCCCAGCCGCTCAAACTGGTCTTTACACAGCAGGCTTTTTAAGATGTTAACTGCGTCGATCAGTAAGGGACTTTGGGTAGTCTGGAGTATGACAGAGGACAGAGATTTCTGTTTCGTGCTGGCTTCTTCCATAAAATGGACGCTTGAAGTTCAAGAGATTGTAGAGGATGACGCCAATGGCGAAATAGTCGACTCCTCTCCCATGTAGCTGGCGTTTATCATCTCTGGGGCTGCATATCCTGGTGTACCTCCACACACAGTTCTGGTCAGGTTATAGACATTTTACTCACAGCAAAGCCGAAATCTGTTATTTTTATGTGGCCTTCTCTGGTTGAGAAGTATATTTTCTGGCTTCAGGTCCCGATGGATAATATTTCTTCTGTGCAGGAACTCTGTGCCACATACCACTTCGGCTGTGTATGAACTTTACTGTGTCGGTATCAAGAGGCGAGTGCTTTTTGACAAATTCAAACAGGTCCCCTCCGGTGGCCAGTTCCATCACATAACAGGCACAAGTTCGGTGTTGTGAAAGGCGGCCAAGCCATGCATCAAGTATGGGCTTCCATGAGATAGTTGGAGGACATGGCGTTCTCCGAAGCTGACGTGCCTCTTCTCTGTCACTTTAATGGCAACACATTCACTGCGGATGATGTCTTTTGCCAAGAGGACTTTACGAAGGTTCCTTCTCCCAGTGAATGGTAGAAGGTGAAGCAGTCCAATGTTAGGGGGACTGTAACAGGTGAGGTCTCTGTAGAGTTGTCAGGGTCTTCTTTGGATGTCGGATTCCTGATGTTACTAGGTCCTGGCATTTCACAGGAACGTTCTTCATTGAGTTTACATGTTCCTCTCCATTTTGACTTAGAGATCCATTCCCACATTTTTGCAGTTGGGCTAAGAACAGGATCTTGGCACTTTTATTGGCTTTGTCTGTCCTTTCTTCGGTCCGTCGTCGCCCTTTTTTGGTCCGTCGTTGTCCTTCTTCGGTCCGTCGTCGTCCTTCTTCGGTCCTTCCTCTTCGGTCTCCTGTTGTTGCTTCTCTCTATATCGTGCCATATAGTGCTGGGCATACAGGACCTCCATGCTATGAATCCGGTCACACAATTTCTGATATTCCTCTTCCATGGCTATTGGCCCACATAGTGCAAGGCACATACGTCATCCATGTGTAGGTTTGGTCACACCATCGTTGGTAGTCCTCTAACGTGGCTTCTTGTGCAGCGTAGTATAAGGCCCTCAGGTCATCCAGGTTGTGGTACTGGTCACACAGTAGTTGGTGCTCCTGCAGTATGGCTTCCTGTATTCGGCTATCCTTCCAGCATGCTGGCACCTCTCCTTCCTTCTCATTTGATGTTCTGTTTTCTGTTACAAAGGAAAAGGATAGATGTGTGAATTAATAGAAAGAGGTCATATAGGGCATATAGGAGGTAATAATACTACAGAGGGGGAAAAGAGGGGTCCTATTTCCACTAAGGGGACACAGCATGTCATAATACTACAAAGGGGGCACAGAGGAGATTGTATAGTACAGAGGGGGCTCCGAAGCATCCTCTTATTACAGAGGGGGCAGAGACAGCTTTACTACTACACAGAAGGTATAGTGGGTCCAATTATCAAAGAGGGGCCCTAGTACTAAAGAGGGGACACAGAGGCATTGTTATAATACAGATACATCCTAATACCACAGAGGGGGCAAAACAGGTCCCAGTGCTATGAAGGGGGTACAGAGGGGTTATTATAACTCCCAGAGAATATATATAGTGGTATAGGGTTACAGAAAGTTCTTATGTTACAGAGGAGACACAATGGCTCCTCATAGTACAGGGGGGGAACATAGGGTGTCCTAAACTGTAGATGGCGCACAGGGAATCCTAATACTACAGAAGGCTCACAGAGGGTCCAAACACTACACAGGTGGTTCAGAGGTTCCTACATCTACAAGTGGGTGATGGGGTTAGTGATGTTACAGAGGGTGGAAAGTGGAAAACACATTGCAAAATGGGTGTGAAATTCAGTCCCTAGTTTCTGGCCATATGCCATGTACTGCCGCTTTAATGACCTTTTGTGACCGAGAAAACCACAATGAATGTACACTGCAATACATTACTTTTAACTATACATATATTATTATAGTATTGCAGTACATTGTTACTAGCGGAGTCTGTTGGGAATGGAAAGTGGAATCTGATTGGTTGCTAGGGGCAACTGAGACAGTTCCACTTTAACCATGTTTGGTGAACGTGGCGCACGAAAAACATCCACACATCCCACAATAAAAGTGATAAACTCCCATGGACTGCAGCTTCAGTTTATATTACGGGATATAAAAGATGGGCGCTGATGCCTCACGCGTCCCTAGGAAGGACTAGTAAATATGGTCAACAAGGCCCACAACGTACTAAAATACCTAATGTGGTGGGGACAACAAAGAGGTGAGTTGTTCACAGGACACCATGCAGTTAAGGCCACTACTGGAGGGGGTAACTACTGTGTGGGGGCGCTATTCCATGAATCAGGCCCCACTGGTGTGTTCTTATGGAGTCCTAAGGATGCATGTACCAATTACAGTTGTTGGTCCTACCTGTGGCGTCCATCAGAGGAGGGGATGATGCTGGACCGGAGAGGTGGCTGGAAGAGTTCCTGAATTCTGTACATGTCATCCGGGCCCAGGCACTTTGCAGGCAGGCTAAGACGCGGTTCTTTCTTGGCTTCTTGGTTGTAGTGGCTGCTCCTGGCCTCATCCTCATATACTATGTCCTTGTCTCTCCTCTTGTCCTCTCCATTATTCTTCTCCTCTTCTGTTGTCTCCTCTAGATGATTCCTCTTGTTTTTTGCCTTCATTTTAAGTTGTAAGTCAAATCTATACGATGATCCAATCCAAGTGCTGATAGCAGTAAGCCGAGAGCGATCCCTCCCATGTATCTCTGCTGAGTGGCAGTAGCAACTGACGGAATGTTACTGTGCAGCAAGTGTACAATGTCTGTGTGATGTCATAGCCTTTCCTTTGTGATGTCATAATGTCACAGTTACCTTTGTGATGGTCAGAGATCAACAGAGATCCATAGTCTTGGGAGTGAGGGAAGAAACAAAATATATGTGGATAATGTGTATAGATACATTATATATATATATATATATCTATACTATAATTCTATTGGAAAAGGAAAAAAAAATAATTGTTTACAAAAAAAGAAAGAAGTTCTGTCTCGGTATCATGATACAAAAATCTGTGATCTTACTATATAAATAACCAGCGCAGAAATAGGCAATAGAAATTGGGTTACACGCTGTTCTCATGTATTTTGTGAAGTTAGTAAAAATATTAAAATCAGGAATTTTGTTAGAAATTGTATATTAAGATATATAAAGATTTGTTTTTCTGCCAATTTATCCCATGTCCTGAGACTGTTCTATTACCTGACCCCCTCTTCATAAATACACAATGATGGGGGGCTGGGGGTGGTTTCTGTAGATCTGTTATTTAAAAACAAAATTATTACAACAATAAAAGAATATAAATACCGTTATAGCTGTAGGGTGTATAGACAGTATATACAAGTCCACCCAGGTATAGCTGCTCCAGCCCTCATTTACCATACACATCAGTGTAATAACAGACACATGTGCAAACCACAACCACACTAATAACCCTCCTAACCTCATCTGTGCACAACTACCAAACATCACATATACTAACCCCCTGGGCTGCTGTATCATCTCACAACAAATAACTGTGCCCAAAACCCAACACACACACTAATATACAATAGGTAGTGCTGTGTGTACATAGGAGAGTTAGATACAGCAACTCATCTGAGTGTATCACACAGAGCCCGCCTGCTTCCCTCATACGTATAAGATTGACAGGTCAAGGCAGGATTATATACGCTTGTGTAAGGCCAGTATTAGATACAGAGGCTCAGCAGAAGAATACACAGGATCATGTTAGATACACCAGTTCAGTAGACAGTATCACACGATAGGCTTAGATAAACAGTTCAGTACACAGTACCATACATGATAGGCTTCGATACATCTGCTCTCCAGACAGTATCAAACCCGATAGTCTTAGATACCACCATCTCAGTAGAAATGTATCACACAGATAGGCTAAATAAAACAGTTCAGTAGACAGTATCCACACTTGATAGGCAGAGGTACACCAGGGCCGTATGTTACCACTAAGCACCCATGGTCCGTTGCTAGGGCAGCACCTTGCAGTCTCCCACCTCCCTTTCCAACTTGCCACTAAATCAGTGTCTTTACTTTTTTTTGGTTTGTGGAGGGGAGTGAGCACAGGCGTGATTAAGGGAGAAGCGAGTAGAGGGAGGAGGGTACTTGTATGGCGGTGATATCAGTCACAGTATGGTGGTATGGTCAGGTCTGGTATGGCGGTTGTTATAGTGATGCCTGGAGCTATTACATACCTATCTACCAATTCTGTGGTGGGGCGTCTAGTTTAGTGCCCAGGGCAGCAGCAGCTGTTATATGGCACTGGAAACAACTACTCGGTAGAGAGTATCACACATTATAGGCT